>NC_083814.1:2879758-2994390 GCF_015708825.2 Lethenteron reissneri
CAGTTTCTGCTGCTGCTGTGCAGTTGCTGCTGATGCTGCTGCTGCAGTTGCTGCTGGCTGCACTTGCTGCTGCTGCTGCACTTGCTGCTGCTGCTGCACTGCGCTGCTGCTGCGTTGCCTTATCCATTGTCTCTCAAAAAAAGATCTCCAAAATCCTGATTAAACACAAGATCCAGGTCCGATCAACACAGTACATAAAATCCGTGACTGGTCCCGTCTGTAAAAGATGTGGTTCCAACATACAGTACCCTGGCGTCTACAAACTAAGTTTCCTCTGTGGTAGCAGTTACATTGGAGAAACCAAACGACATGTCTCGGACCGCATCCGTGAACATAAGGCAGACCTGAAACACGGTAGGACAAAACACCTCAGCCGTGGCAGATCACTGTTACAATTCAGTGGGCTCACATGACATTGACTTTCCAAGACAGAGGTCTCTGAAAGCCATCTGGCTATCATGAGAGATTCGTTCATGAGGCGATCCACATATACAAAACACAGAGACAATTTCAACCGAGAAGATGGATTCTGGGCTTAGCAATCATTGGAAGGATCGACGTAAAACCATTTCGGATCTTAACTGATTGTGTTCACGTTAACGGTGACTTTCAGACCGCGTTCCACCACTGGCATGGTGCAGTGTGCAGAGTAATGTATGGTGTCGTAATTGTACAGTAAACATATAGCAGTAGATACACATTAGGGTGGGTAGAATAATACATAGTGTTATATTAAAATGGATAAGGCAGCAACTGCAGCAGCAGCAGCAAGTGCAGCAGCAGCAGCAAGTGCAGCAGCAGCAGCAAGTGCAGCAGCAGCAGCAAGTGCAGCAGCAACTGCAGCAGCAGCAGAAACTGCAGCAGCAGCAACTGCTGCAGCAGCAGTAACTGCAGCTCCCTTTGATGCTGTTAATCCTGCATAATGCACATGCATATGCAGTACTAATTACATTCCTGCATTTTCCATAAATATGCTAAATTCATGTTGATATGCAAATTCCTTTGTCAATTGCGCCCAGCTTATATATGCTCTAAGCCCGTGTGCTGTTTCATTCAGACTCTGTCGCCTCGACGGACCTGGTTTTCACCTGAGGACGGCTGCTTGCGTTGTGGCCGAAACGTCGTGAGAATTGATTTATTATGTTTATTTTTATTATTTTATTACTTCCCTTCTACGTGACTTTACCGAAAGAACCAAAGAGATCTCTCCGGTCAGTGTGCGGAGGAGACTTTCGGCCACCACCAGAGCGCGTGGACTCGATGACCGAGTCACAAAGACGGCACGACTCAGCCTCAAATTGTGTTTTGATATTTATGTTTTTTATTTAGGGCCCCTTTATAACATCATATGCTACAGGCCCCGCACTAGCTTAGTCCGGCACTGCTTGGAGCCGTGGGCTGGGCTGGTGGTGGTGGAGAGGAGGTCGCCTGGCGAGACTCGAGCGGTGTCCGGGAGACGTCTCCTCCCTGCCCCTTCCGGGGGCTCAGCCACCCCGCTGCTGGTTGTGAATCTCCCTCCCTCCCTCCCCCTCCCTCCCCCCCTCCCTCCCCATCCCTCCCTCCCCTCCCTCACCTCCACCCTTCCCCTCCCCTTCCCTCCCCTCCCTCCCTCCCCTCTCCTCCCATCCCTCACCTCCCTTCCCACCCCCTCCCCTCCCTCCTCCTCCCCCTCCCTCCCTCCCCCTCCCCTACTTCCTTCCCCCCTCCCCCCTCCCTCCCCCGCCCTCCCCTCCCTCCCACCCTCCCGTCCCCCTCCCTCCCCTCCCTCCCTCCCTCCCTCCCCCTCCCTCCCCTCCCTTCCCTCCCCCTCCCCTCCCCTCCCTCCCACCCTCCCTCCCCTCCCTCCCCTCCCTCCCTCCCCTCCCAGCCCCTCTAATCGCCGCACTGCACTGCACGCATTAAACCGAGCAGGAACGTTGCGGACTTTCTAAAAAAGCGGCCGCCCGTTCCAACTCTTCCCTGGCAGCCGCCCCAGCAGGGTTGTGTGACCGGCAGGGGGCCACGTGGCACGAATGGTTGGGGGGGGGGGGCCACGTGGCAACGAATGGTTGGGGGGGGGGGGGCACGAGGCACGTGAAGGGCGCCAGCCCCGCCACTGCCGCGGTGTACGGAGCAGCGCGCCCGTGGTCGTGCTCGATCCACTGCTGGACGCGTGCATTGGGGGCGATGCGTCCACCCTGCGTGTGTTCTGTCACACGCGTGTTCACTCTGTCTCTCAGTGTGATCACCATGATCATGGTCTACCCACTGCTGGATGGATAATCGTGGTGATGATGATGGATCTACCCTGCGTGTATTCTCGCACACACGTGTTCACTCTGTCTCTAAGTGAACCACATCGCTGCTGCTGCCACGCGCAATAATGGAATAGTAGCCACAAGGTTCCATGCAACCAGGCCCTCCAGGACCCACAGGCACGGGCAGCCAGCCCCTCTGTGAGACGTCGACAGGATGCGTCCTGTTATACGTCCTGTTCTGTATCACGACGCAATGCCCGCAAACACGAGGGAGACATCCTCGCAGCGGTGCGCTCTGCTGCTGCTCCTCACGCGGTTGTCTGCTGCCTTGAGCACCTGGATGTGAAATCGTCGTCGCTGTCTCTGCCTCTACATCAGCAGCCGCACGAGAAGCAGACGAAGCAGACGAAGCAGTGCTGAGGCTCTGTGCGGCTGTTCTGGGCTCACGAAGCAGCGTCACCCCAGCGTCACCCCAGCGCACACGGAGGTTGCTAAGGGACCGTCCATAAATGACGTCACGCGATTTTGGACGATTTTTGACCCCCCCCCCCCCCCCCTTGTCACACGGCGTCACAAAAGTCAGACCCCGCCTCAAATATGACGTCACAAAGCTCTGCCCCCCCTCCCCCCAAATAAAACATGCTTCAAATCGCTTTAAAACTATTGTCATCGTAGTGCGTATTTAATGGGGCGCCGCACTCTGATGTTGTAGCAGAAAACATTTATTAAAACGTCTATTTAATTAAGTAGAACGTGTTGTCTATATTTATTTAAAGTTGCGCATTTTGATGTGACGTCACATTTCTCAACCCCCCCCCCCCCCTCTCTCGTCACACATCGTCACAAATGTCTGACCCCCCCCCCCCCCCCCCTAGGTGCGTGACGTCATTTATGGACGGCCCCTAAACGCCATTCCCGTGGGCGTCGAGGATGTGCCCGTACCCCGACTCGCCAGGAGAAGGCGGTACGGCAAATGTGGATTCTATCTGTTCCGTCTGTATGGGATACAGCGTTGCCCCCTCCCGTTTCTCCCCCAAGTGTAAACACTCTTTGGCCGATAACACTTTCATATAGATGGAGAACCGCAGAGCGTTGGGGGGGTGGGGGCTGCTGCTGCCTTCCCGCTCGCCTGTGGTTCCTCCTCCTCCTGGGGGGCTCTGGGTCGCCCCCCCTCTCTCTCGTTCTCTCTCCGAGAGAGCGAGGAGCGAACCTTGTGCGGTGGCGGCCGCGTAACGAGTTGAAGGTTATTGTGTCTCTCATCGCGGTCTGCGTGAATCGCACGGGAGGGCGGCGATGAAACCCGAGCGGTGGCTGCGGTGAGCGGCGAGCGGCGAGTGCGCGTCTCAAGCGAGCACTTTCTCTGCGCTCGATCGCCGTCGCTGAGTGACGGTGAAGTTCACGACGAAGCGTCACGGGGTGACACCGCTCCCATGAACTCTTCCCCTTGATGTTTAGCCTACTCACTCAGCCACCCACTCGTCCACTCACCCACTCACTCAGCCACTCACCCACCCACTCACTCAGCCACTCACCCACCCACTCACCCACCCGCTCACCCACCCACCGGCTCACTCACCCACCCACTCACCCACCCGCTCACCCACCCACCGGCTCACTCACCCACGCACTCACCCACCCACCCACTCACCCAAAGACAAAGATCCCGCACATAGCCTGAAAGTATTTAGCACGGGGCCCTTGAAAATGCGGGGCCCGTAGCTACTGCTACTTGTGCAGCTACCACACATGTAGTAGCTACTACATGTGTAGTAGCTGCTACATGTCACCGAGTGGTCGAATGGGCGGGATATCGGCGTTGGCATTGACCCCGTTCTAGGCAGCCGCATAATAAATAAATAAAAACTGTAACTAAATGATGAGAGAGAGACACTCAAACTCCAAATATACAGCAGCAGGCATCAGAGACGGGATCGAACCCACGACCTCTTGTGTGCCAGGCGAGGTAGTTAACATCTCCTAGCCACCGTGATGAAGCCGAGGTTCCCAGGTGCAGTGGGTGTTTGACGATCTCGGCAACCCCAATCACAGTCATGTGACTTGTCCCGATCAATATGCCGAAATTCCAGCTCCGTGCACGGAACGTCGTCACTGTCACGTGACCGAGCGCTCCACCAAACAGGCTCGCGAACACCACGGCAGCCGTGGCAGCGGGGAGCAGCACGGCACACACACAGCACACAGCACATATACACACACACAACACCCACACAGCACACACACACAGCACCCACACAGCACACATACACACACACAGCACACACACAACACCCACACAGCACACACAACACCCACACAGCACACACACACAGCACCTACACAGCACACACACACACAACACACACACAACACCCACACAGCACACATACAGCACACACCACACATAGCACACATACAGCACACATACACACACAGCACACACACAACACCCACACAGCACACACACAACACCCACACAGCACACATACAGCACACACACACACACAGCACACACACAGCACACATACACACACAGCACACACACAACACCCACACATACAGCACACACACACACAGCACACATACAGCACACATACACACACAGCACACACACAACACCCACACAGCACACATACAGCACACACACACACAGCACACATACAGCACACATACACACACACAGCACACATACACACACACAGCACACACACACAGCACACACACACAGCACACATACAACACCCACACAGCACACATACAGCACACACACACACAGCACACATACAGCACACATACACACACAGCACACATACAGCACACACACACAGCACACACAGCACCCACATAGCACACAGCACACACACAGCACACACACAGCACACGCACACACACAGCACCCACACAGCACACGCACACACACAGCACACGCACACACACAGCACACGCACAAACACATACAGCACACACACACAGCACACATACACACACAACACACACACAGCACCCACACAGCACACATACAGCACACATACACACCCATGACACATACAGCACACACACAGCACACACACACACAGCACACATACAGCACACATACACACACAGCACACATACAGCACACATACAGCACACACACAGCACACACACAGCACCCACACAGCACACAGCACCCACACAGCACACACACAGCACCCACACAGCACACGCACACACACAGCACACGCACAAACACACACAGCACACGCACACACACAGCACACGCACAAACACACACAGCATACACACAGCACACAGCACACATACACACAGCACACACACACAGCACACATACACACACAACACACACACACAGCACCCACACAGCACACATACAGCACACATACAGCACACATACACACCCATGACACATACAGCACACACACAGCACACACACACACACAGCACACATACAGCACACATACACACACAGCACACATACAGCACACATACAGCACACACACAGCACACACACAGCACCCACACAGCACACAGCACCCACACAGCACACACACAGCACCCACACAGCACACGCACACACACAGCACACGCACAACACACACAGCACACGCACACACACAGCACACGCACAAACACACACAGCATACACACAGCACACGCACAAACACACAGCACACACACAGCACACAGCACACACACAGCACATCACATAGCACACACACAGCACAGCACACAGCAGGCACACACACAGCACAGCACACAGCACACAACAGGCACACACACACACAGCACACACACACAGCACGCACACACACAGCACACACACACACAGCACGCACACACACAGCACACAGCAGGCACACACACACAGCACACACACACATCACAGCACACAGCAGGCACACACACACACAGCACACACACACAGCACAACACACAGCACGCACACACACAGCACACACACAGCACACACGCACAGCACGCACACAGACAGGACACACACACAGCACGCACACACACCGCACACACACAACACACACACACCACACGCACACACACACAGCACACACACACAGCACACACACAGCACACACACAGCACACAGCAGGCACACACACACAGCACACACACACAGCACGCACACACACAGCACGCACACACACACAGCACACACACACAGCACACACACACAGCACACACACACAGCACACAGCAGGCACACACACAGCACACACACAGCACGCACACAGCACACAGCAGGCACACACACACAGCACACACACACAGCACGCACACACACAGCACACACACACAGCACACACACAGCACACGCACACACACAGCACACAGCAGGCACACACACACAGCACAACACAGCACGCCACACAACACAGCACACACAGCACGCACACACACAGCACACACACACACAGCACGCCACACAGCACACACACACAGCACACAGCACGCCACACAGTACGCCAGACAACGCGCGCAACTCCCCGCCGAGGCGTCCGTGAGGACAGCGGCCGCCACCTCTGCTGTCCCATCGGCACCGCCATCCTCATGCAGCTACAGCAGCTACAGCAGCAGCCGCTACAGCAGCAGCAGAGACTACAGGGGGGCACCCCCCTCGGACCCCCCCCTCCTCCTCCCCCATGCAACGCGGATCCAGCGACGCGTCCCGAGGGGTTCAAACAAACACTCGGCGCACAAGTTGGCAGGCGAATGAGATCTTGATCTGCCGGCAAACAGCGCGAGCCGACGGCGAGGCTGACTCGCTCGAGCCCGGGGGCGGGTGACAGGGATTGCAGGATGACGCGGAGAGTTGGAAGCGAGAGGGAGGGAGGGAGGGGAGAGAGAGAAAACATTCCTTAGAACATAAACAAATCAAAACAACCCCTTACACACACACGCGCGCGTCCATCTTGACATTCCCAGCGAGACTTTTGTGGATTGAACAAAGACAAAGATCCCCCGTGTAGCCTTAACAGAATGTTGGGGCAAGCGCTGTTGGCGAGCACGTACACACAAAGACAAAGATCCCCCGTGTAGCCTTAACAGACTGTTGGGGCAAGTGCTGTTGGCGAGCAGCACCTTTGAACACGGAAACGGCGCACGAGGGGGTGGGTGGCCAGCACCGTGCCCGGCCGCCTTTGTCTCCCTGGCGGCGATGTTTTTACACACCGCACCAGCTACTCGATAGCGGCTGACTCGACCAAGCGAAGGAGGCCCAGGACCGGTTTAGATGAATAATCGCCACCGGTGTTGACCCGCGAGCGGGGGTAATCGAATTGGGGTCGCCGGGTTCGTAGCGCAGCGCCGCTCCCCGACGTGGAGTGAACGGCGTCTCACTGCACCCGCTGGGGCTGTGGGTTGTCGTACGTGGCAGGCGTGGGGTGGACATTGGGGTCGGCCCCGTGGCCACAGCGCCACGTGGCCCCGTGGCCACAGCGCCACGTGGCCACAGCGCCACGTGGCCCGCAAAGTGACGCGCAGCTCGTCACTGGCGAGCGATCTGAGCTGCACCGATCGGGTTCTCAAGGCGGGGTCTGGAGCGGGGGGGGGGGTGGGAGAGATGGTTGTCCACTCGCCAATAACTTTGCTTCCAAGGTCAGCCCTCAGTCAGCCCTATTCATCACTCAGTCAGCCCTATTCATAAATTAATCAGCCCTATTCATCACTCAGTCAGCCCTATTCAACACTCAGTCAGCCCTATTCATCACTCAGTCAGCCCTATTCATCACTCAGTCAGCCCTATTCATAAATTAATCAGCCCTATTCATCACTCAGTCAGCCCTATTCATCACTCAGTCAGCCCTATTCATCACTCAGTCAGCCCTATTCATAAATTAATCAGCCCTATTCATCACTCAGTCATCCCTATTCATCACTCAGTCAGTCCTATGTCCCATTGCCAGCCTGACACCCACCATAGGAACGTGGAACTTCCACCACACCTTGACCTGACTGCACGTGGATATTAAACGGCATCTCCACCGACAGCGCCTAAGCTCGCAAAGTGGAAATTCCACGTTCGCATGGCGACGAGGTGTCTCTCCCCAGAGTGGGGATTGAACTCGCTACCTGACGGATTGAGATGGTCTCACGCCGTGGTCAACGTTAGTGAAGGCGGGGGGGGGGGCATAGACGTGAGAACGTCGCACAGCACAACAATCTGAGCTGCGAGCGAGAGTTGGTCGCCCATCCAAGCCACTGGCCAGGCTCAACGCCCGCTTAGCTTACGCGATCGGACGCATTCCGGCGACTTCGCTAATGCGGAGTCCATAGAACGACAAAGATCGCCCGTGTAGCCTTCGGCAGACTGCTGGGGCAAGTGCCGTGAGAGCGAGCAATTAAGGAACACATGCGGCACATGACGGGGGGGGGGTGTAGGCCCGGGACCCGCACCCGGCCGCCTTTGTCTCTCCAGCGGCCAATGTTTACACAGCGCGCCAGGCGCTCGTTTGAGGCTGAGTCAACCCAGGGGGATGCCCGGAACCCTTCTTGAGATAATCGTCGCCGGTGTCGGCCGTGAGTGGGAATCATGGTTGAGCAATCGGAAGCCATCCCTTGACGGCACCCGTGCATCGATCAGCCTCCCATTGTATCTGTACCAGATGGACATTATTTCGGTACAGCTATTGAAGGCTTCACGAACTACGTGGTCGAAATAGATGTTAAATAATGTGGGAGCCAGAGGACATCCCTGTCGCACCCCAAGGTGAACAGGGAATGGCTCTGACTTCCGGCCACGTAGTTATACCAGGGCCCGCTCACCATCATGAAGGTCCTTAATGATCGTGAGCAGAGGGTTAGGGACTCCGAGAGTCAGGAGTCCCCGGCTCTCTGCTCACGATCCTACTGATGGTATCATAGGCCTTTAGCAGGTCATACACACAACAAAGACAAAGATCCCCCGGATAGCCTTAACAGACTGCAGGGACAAGTGCTGTTAGCGAGCACGGCACACGAGGGGGTGGGTGGCCAACACCACGCCTGGACACCTTTGTCTCCCCAGTGGCGATATTTACACAGCGCACCAGGTACTCATTTGAGGCTTAGTCGACCTAGGGGATGCCCAGGACAGGTTCAGACAATCGTCACTGGTGTTGACCGTGAGCGGGAATCGAACTCGGGTCGCCAGGTTTGTAGCGCAGCGTAGCGCTAACCGCTACACCACCGCTCCCCACTGATGGTATCATCGGCCTTGACCAAGTCATACACACGCACACACACACATACACACACACACATCCACACACACACACATACACACACATACACACACACACATCCACACACACACACATCCACACACACACAAACATACACACACATACACACACACATATACACACACATACACACACACATCCACACACACACATCCACACACACATACACACACACATCCACACACACACAAACATACACACACACATACACACACACATACACACACACACAAACATACACACACACACATTCACACACACAAACATACACACACACACATCCACACACACACAAACATACACACACACGTACACACACACATACACACACACACATCCACACACACACATACACAGACAAACACAAACATACACACGCACATACACACACACAAACGTACACACAAACATACACACAAACGTACACACAAACGTACACACAAACGTACATACACACGCACACACATATGCAACACACGTGAGCGCGGTATTTGTCCGCGTGCGGCGTCTCACCGCGACGGCCGCGAGTGTCACAGCCCACAGGGCGCGTGGCGCGGGCACAATGTGGGGGGGGGGGGGGCGCGTGCCCCACTTAGCAGCGGCAGCAGCAGCCTGCGGCAAACGCGGCAAGACGCTCACTCAATGAGGCGGCTGGCGCATTTGTCACGGCAAGAGTAGAGAGAGAGGGGGGGGGCAGGAGGGGGGCGAGGAGACAGTCGCGCCCAGCGCGCGCGTGCTCGCGCTGCAAGGTCACACGTGACAGGTTGGCGCGTGACAAGTTCGTGAAAAATATCGTTGAAGGCCTTCAGCCAGTGCTACGTAGGGGGTGCCCCCCATATGATGCGCGCGCGTGTATGTGTGTGTGTATGTGTGTGTATGTGTGTGTGTATGTGTGTGTGTAACAAAACGCAAATCCACAACATGTATAATTCTAAATGTTGTGGATTCACTCTTCAAAGACACCGGTGGGCTGAAGAAGTAACTAATTGGCCTTTTGTTAACGCGACAATTGGCAGTGTCGGGTGGTGGAGGGTTGCGGCACATTTCAACTTTCGCGATCTCACCCATAAACCTTTATTATGAGCGTGTATCATGCGGCTGGGCAAGTGGCGTCCACCACTGCTGTGTATGTATGCCTTGTATGGACGGAGCCAACGCGAATAATCTCTTCGATTTAATAAACGCACACGCGGCACCTTTTCTCAATCCACTGCTGGATGGACGCCCCCTCCCCGCCCCGCCGCTCACCGTTGGCGGCACGTGGGTTACTTGACCATACTTCACCACGCCGGTCTGTCAAGGTTGGTGAAAGCGCATTACACGCGGGAACATAGAAGTGCAGTAGAACAACGGATCTCGCTGCAGTGCGCTCCGCTGCTTGCCCCGAACGGTCGCCGCGCGGCGACTGCAACGCGGGATGCTGCATCCCGCGGTGAATCGCCCTTCCAAGCGCTGGACAGGCTCGACGCCTGCTTAGCCTCCGAGGCCTGGCGAGACCGGACACGCGTCCCGTGTGCCCAGAGTGGGCGGATCACTCAAGGGGGGCATCGTGAGCAGCCGAATCGATGGCGAGACGCGGCGGCTTTTCCCGCGCTTACTGGCCGTGAGATGACCTTTCGTGTGACCTCCTTGACCTTGGAGAGTAAAAGCGACGCCTCCACCGAGCCGCGCCGCGTCACCTCGACGGAATGCGCCGCCGTCTCAACGGGAAGGCAGGGAGCCCGGCACGAGCGGAGCGCCACGCGCCACGGCCGGATGGTGCGCCCTGCGTGGTGGCACTGCGCCCTGCGTGTGCCGCAGAGCGCTGTGCCACCACGCGTGGTGGCACTGCGCCCTGCGTGTCTCACAGAGCGCATTGCCACCACGCGTGGTGGCACTGCGCCCTGCGTGTCTCACAGAGCGCATTGCCACCACGCGTGGTGGCAATGCGCCCTGCGTGTGCTACGTGCCTCGCGGGCACAATGGCTGGGGTTGGTAATGGGGCAGGTGGGTCGGAAACACACCTGGCAGCAGCAGAAGGTAGAATTATCATGATGATGATGGAACAGACAACGTGGTTTCTGCAAACACCTGGGCCTGTGCGTCAAAATGTTGTGGGAGCGGTCGTGGAACGGGTCGCATGCTGCGCTACGAACCCCGGCCGACTCGAGTTCGATTCCCGCTCACGGCCACCAACACCAGTGACGATTATCCGAACCGCTTCTGAGCCTCCCCTAGGTCGACTCAGCCTCAAAATGAGTACCTGGTGCGATGTGTAAAAATATCGCCACTGGAGAGGCAAAGGCGGTCGGCGCGGTGTTGGCAACCCACCGCGTCGCGTGCCGTGCCGGCCTTCATTAGGTGCTACTCGCTCACGACACTTGCCCCTGCAGCCTATACGGGGCACCTTTGCCTTTGTGCCCCAGCCAAGGCTGCGCCCGTCTTTGCCTCCTCTGCAGGCGCTGGCCTCAAAACGAGAACGTGGAGTCCCTGCGAGCGGCGGGAGGCATCAAGCAGCAAGCAGCCTTGGAGATAAGGGGGAGGGGGGCGCGGGGGAGGGGGCGAGGGGGGAGCTGTCCATCCTAAATGTGCGTCCAAATAGTGCCGGTTTCCATCTCGTCACTGACTGCATCATCATCAAGGTGTCTTCTTCGACGTGCATTCTTTTCTTACTTCTACGCTGGTCCCTCTTTAGGTCCGCCTTAGATGCAGCCAATACATTTCTGTGAGTCGTGGTCGTTATTTTGTAAACGCGCGTGACTATTAGGGCCGTGCCACTGGGGATCATTTCCGAGCGCTTCGCCGGGTCGTGTGAAGTTGACTGAATCTCTCACGAGACGGGCTCAGAGTTGTTGCCTTGCCGCGTGTGTGGCCACCAACTGCGGAGAGAGACAACAGTCGCCTGCTGGGGTACCTACCCTGCCGCCACACAGCAACAACAACAGCAACAACAACAACAACCGCCATTCAGCCACTAAGTGGCAGTGACGTCACCACAGCGCCTGTGCCAGGCTATGTCCACGTTGAGGACACGTGAAGTGTCGAACGCCCGCTGGCAGGCGGTCACGGGCAGACCCATGTGCCACGGGTCGACTGACTGAGATGACTGGCTGATGCACCACCTGTGCCCCCTACTGTGCCAACTTGCTGTGCTTTAGCCACCCGGCGCTCCGCTCATTGTTGTGAGCGTCGCTCCTCCGCCCTCCGTTGTTGTTGGAGGGCGACTGCCTCCAACTGCCCAGTAGCGTCCTTCACGAGCCTCCTCCACAGAGGCCGGTCTTGACACCGCTGGTACCAGTCATCGGCAAATCCACTCAGCTCCAGTCCTCCTGTACCACATCACTCCATCTCTTCTCTAGCCCGTGCCACGCCCGTTTAGCCCCCTCGATCCGGCCGAACAAAAGCTGTTTCGGCATGCGGTGGCTGGGCATGCGGGCTACATGACCCAGCCAACGCAGCCTTGCCTGCCGGAGGAGCTCACCGATGGGACTTTTCCCAGATCTTTCAGGGATTTGTGAGCTCCTCACACAATCCAGCCTGATTAAACCCAGGATGGATCGTGGGCAGGCCAGTCTAAATGTTTCTAACCGGCGAAGATGTTCATTGGGGGGGTCCACGTTTCGCAAGCGTAGAGTGGCCGAGAAGACCTGAAGCTTCGTGCGGAGCGACAGACCAGGTAGCTTCCACACAGCGTTACGCAAACCGATGAAAAGATAATGCCGCTCGACTGATTCGGAGTGAGACCTCTGCTGTCAAACCGGAGCCGGTCATGAACACACCCACACACGCACAATCGCACGCACACCCACACACACACCCGCAGACACACCTAGATACCCTCCCCACACACCCAACCCACATTGACGGCCTGGATAGGTGCTCGCTAACAGAATTCGTTCGAGCAGTTATATTCTGTAGAGAAAAATCGGAGATTGTTGTCGTGATGTGTTCGCGAGTGTGTGTGGGGGGTGCATGGTTTCGTGTGTTTGGTGTTCGCTATGGGGAGCGGTGGTGTAGCGGTTAGCGCGCTGTGCTACGAACCCAGTGACCTGAGTTCGATTCCCGCTCACGGCAAACAGCAGTGAGGATTATCTGAACCGGTCCTAGGCCCTCTCCTAGGTCTACTCAGCCTCAAATGAGCACCTGGTGCGATATGTAAACGTCACCACTCGGGAGACAAAGACGGCCGGGCGTGGTGCTGGCCACCCACCCGCTCGTGTGCCGTCCCGGCCTTCACAGGTGCTCGCTAACAGCACTCGCCCCAACAGTCTGTTCAGGCTATACGGGGGATCTTTGTCTTTTGTCCGTCTATGTGTGTGTCTGCGTGTGTCTGCGTGTGTCTGTGTGTGTCTGTGTGTGTCTGCGTGTGTCTGCGTGTGTGGGGAGCGGTAGTGTAGCGATCTACTCAGCCTCAATTGAGTACCTGGTGCGGTCGTGTAGTAAACATCGCCACTGGGGAGACAAAGGCGGCCGGGCAGACGGGCGTGGTGCTGGCCACCCAGCCCCTCCTCGTGTGCCGCGCCCGGACTTTGCAGGTGCTACTCGCCAACAGCCCTCGTCACCACGAGTGTTCGTCGGCGATAATGGGGATCTTTGTCTGTGCTTGAGTGAGTGCGTGTGAGTGTGCAGGCGGCGTGCTACTTGGCACGTCGTTACGAACCCATCACAAGTTGATGGACAAATCTGCACGCCTCTCAATGGGGTGATGGTGGTGGTGGGGGAACGCGCTCGAGGGGACACGCGGAGGAAACGGAGCGATACAATCAGCACGCGCAGCCCGGCCCGGCTCGGCGTCCGCATAACAAGTGCGCGACGTGCGGGGCGGGGGGGCGCGGTTCCACGTTGCAGAGGACTCCATCCAGCACACGTGGTCGCAAGCAACCAGAATAACAAGGGTTTATTTATTTATTCTTATTTTCAATAACAACAAAATAAGCCAATATTTAAAAGGGCCACGGAAGCGGTGTGGTTGGTGGTGGTGGTGAATACGAGACGGTGGTGGTGGTGGTGGTGAATAAACTGGGCTTCCACGGTAAACTGCACTTCCACGGTAAACTGGACTTCCATGGTAAACTGGACTTCCATGGTAAACTGCACTTCCACGGTAAACTGGACTTCCACGGTAAACTGCACTTCCACGGTAAACTGGACTTCCATGGTAAACTGCACTTCCATGGTAAACTGGACTTCCACGGTAAACTGCACTTCCACGGTAAACTGGACTTCCATGGTAAACTGCACTTCCATGGTAAACTGGACTTCCATGGTAAACTGGACTTCCACAGTAAACTGGACTTCCACGGTAAACTGGACTTCCATGGTAAACTGCACTTCCATAGTAAACTGCACTTCCATGGTAAACTGGACTTCCATGGTAAACTGCACTTCCATGGTAAACTGGACTTCCATGGTAAACTGCACTTCCATGGTAAACTGGACTTCCATGGTAAACAGGGCTTCCAAGGTAAACTGCACTTCCATGGTAAACTGCACTTCCACGGTAAACTGGACTTCCATGGTAAACTGCACTTCAATGGTAAACTGGGCTTCCACGGTAAACTGCACTTCCATGGTAAACTGGGCTTCCAAGGTAAACTGGACTTCCATGGTAAACTGCACTTCCATGGTAAACTGGGCTTCCATGGTAAACTGGACTTCCATGGTAAACTGGACTTCCACGGTAAACTGGACTTCCACGGTAAACTGGACTTCCATGGTAAACTGGGCTTCCATGGTGAACTGCACTTCCATGGTAAACTGGACTTCCATGGTAAACTGCACTTCCATGGTAAACTGGACTTCCACAGTAAACTGGACTTCCACGGTAAACTGCACTTCCACGGTAAACTGCACTTCCATGGTAAACTGCACTTCAATGGTAAACTGGGCTTCCACGGTAAACTGCACTTCCATGGTAAACTGGGCTTCCAAGGAAAACTGGACTTCCATGGTAAACTGCACTTCCATGGTAAACTGGGCTTCCATGGTAAACTGGACTTCCATGGTGAACTGCACTTCCATGGTAAACTGGACTTCCATGGTAAACTGCACTTCCATGGTAAACTGGACTTCCATGGTAAACTGCACTTCCACGGTAAACTGCACTTCCATGGTAAACTGGGCTTCCACGGTAAACTGGACTTCCATGGTAAACTGCACATCCATGGTAAACTGGACATCCATGGTAAACGGGACTTCCATGGTAAACTGGACTTCCACGGTAAACTGGACTTCCATGGTAAACTGCACTTCCATGGTAAACTGGACTTCCACGGTAAACTGGACTTCCATGGTAAACTGCACTTCCATGGTAAAATGGGCTTCCACGGTAAACTGGACTTCCATGGTAAACTGGACTTCCATGGTAAACTGGACTTCCACGGTAAACTGGATTTCCATGGTAAACTGGACTTCCATGGTAAACTTCACTTCCATGGTAAACTGGGCTTCCATGGTAAACTTCACTTCCATGGTAAACTGGACTTCGACGGTAAACTGCATATCCATGGTAAACTGCACTTCCATCATAAACTGCACTTCCACGGTAAACTGGACTTCCATGGTAAACTGCACTTCCATCGTAAACTGGACTTCCCTGGTAAACTGCACTTCCATGGTAAACTGCACTTCCATGGTAAACTGCACTTCCATGGTAAACTGGACTTCCACGGTAAACTGGGCTTCCACGGTAAACTTCACTTCCATGGTAAACTGGACTTCCATGGTAAACTGGACTTCCATGGTAAACTGGACTTCCATGGTAAACTGCACTTCCATGGTAAACTGGACTTCCATGGTAAACTGCACTTCCATGGTAAACTGCACTTCCATGGCAAACTGGACTTCCACGGTAAACTGGACTTCCATGGTAAACTGCACTTCCATGGTAAACTGGACTTCCATGGTAAACTGCACTTCCATGGTAAACTGGACTTCCCTGGTAAACTGCACTTCCACGGTAAACTGGACTTCCATGGTAAACTGGACTTCCATGGTAAACTGGACTTCCATGGTAAACTTCACTTCCATGGTAAACTGGACTTCCATGGTAAACTGGACTTCCATGGTAAACTGCACTTCCATGGTAAACTGGACTTCCATGGTAAACTGCACTTCCATGGTAAACTGCACTTCCATGGCAAACTGGACTTCCACGGTAAACTGGACTTCCATGGTAAACTGGACTTCCATGGTAAACTGCATTTCCATGGTAAACTGGACTTCCATGGTAAACTGGACTTCCACGGTAAACTGCACTTCCATGGTAAACTGGGCTTCCATGGTAAACTGCACTTCCATGGTAAACTGCACTTCCATGGTAAACTGGACTTCCATGGTAAACTGGACTTCCATGGTAAACTGCATTTCCATGGTAAACTGGACTTCCATGGTAAACTGGACTTCCATGGTAAACTGCACTTCCATGGTAAACTGGACTTCCCTGGTAAACTGCACTTCCACGGTAAACTGGACTTCCATGGTAAACTGGACTTCCATGGTAAACTGCATTTCCACGGTAAACTGGACTTCCACGGTAAACTGCACTTCCACGGTAAACTGCATTTCCACGGTAAACTGGACTTCCATGGTAAACTGGACTTCCACGGTAAACTGCACTTCCATGGTAAACTGGGCTTCCACGGTAAACTGGACTTCCATGGTAAACTGCACTTCCACGGTAAACTGGACTTCCACGGTAAACTGCACTTCCACGGTAAACTGCATTTCCACGGTAAACTGGACTTCCACGGTAAACTGCACTTCCATGGTAAACTGGGCTTCCACGGTAAACTGGACTTCTATGGTAAACTGCACTTCCATGGTAAACTGGACTTCTATGGTAAACTGCACTTCCATGGTAAACTGGACTTCCACGGTAAACTGCACTTCCATGGTAAACTGGGCTTCCACAGTAAACTGGACTTCCATGGTAAACTGGACTTCCACGGTAAACTGGACTTCCATGGTAAACTGCACTTCCATGGTAAACTGGACTTCCACGGTAAACTGCACTTCCATGGTAAACTGCACTTCCACGGTAAACTGGGCTTCCACGGTAAACTGGACTTCCACGGTAAACTGGACTTCCATGGTAAACTGGACTTCCATGGTAAACTGGACTTCCACGGTAAACTGGACTTCCATGGTAAACTGCACTTCCATGGTAAACTGGACTTCCATGGTAAACTGCACTTCCATGGTAAACTGGACTTCCACGGTAAACTGCACTTCCATGGTAAACTGCACTTCCACGGTAAACTGGGCTTCCACGGTAAACTGGACTTCCATGGTAAACTGGACTTCCACGGTAAACTGCACTTCCATGCTAAACTGCACTTCCACGGTAAACTGCACTTCCATGGTAAACTGAACTTCCATGGTAAACTGGGCTTCCACGGTAAACTGCACTTCCATGCTAAACTGCACTTCCACGGTAAACTGCGCTTCCATGGTAAACTGGACTTCCACGGTAAACTGGACTTCCATGGTAAACTGCACTTCCATGGTAAACTGCACTTCCATGGTAAACTGGACTTCCACGGTAAACTGCACTTCCATGGTAAACTGCACTTCCACGGTAAACTGGGCTTCCACGGTAAACTGGACTTCCATGGTAAACTGGACTTCCACGGTAAACTGCACTTCCATGCTAAACTGCACTTCCACGGTAAACTGCACTTCCATGGTAAACTGAACTTCCATGGTAAACTGGGCTTCCACGGTAAACTGCACTTCCATGCTAAACTGCACTTCCACGGTAAACTGCGCTTCCATGGTAAACTGGACTTCCACGGTAAACTGGACTTCCATGGTAAACTGCACTTCCATGGTAAACTGGACATCCATGGTAAACTGGACTTCCATGGTAAACTTCACTTCCATGGTAAACTGGACTTCCACAGTAAACTGGAATTCCATGGTAAACTGGACTTCCACGGTAAACTGCACTTCCACGGTAAACTGCACTTCCACGGTAAACTGGACTTCCACGGTAAACTGGACTTCCATGGTAAACTGGACTTCCATGGTAAACTGGACTTCCACGGTAAACTGGACTTCCATGGTAAACTGGACTTCCTTGGTAAACTGGGCTTCCACGGTAAACTGGACTTCCATGGTAAACTGCACTTCCGTGGTACACTGGACTTCCATGGTAAACTGGACTTCCACGGTAAACTGGACTTCCATGGTAAACTGCACTTCCATGGTAAACTGGGCTTCCATGTTAAACTGGACTTCCATGGTAAACTGGACTTCCACGGTAAACTGGACTTCCATGGTAAACTGCACTTCCATGGTAAACTGCACTTCCATGGTAAACTGGACTTCCATGGTAAACTGGACTTCCATGGTAAACTGCACTTCCATGGTAAACTGGGCTTCCATGGTAAACTGGACTTCCACGGTAAACCGGGCTTCCATGGTAAACTGGGCTTCCATGATAAACTGGACTTCCACGGTAAACTGCACTTCCATGGTAAACTGGACTTCCACGGTAAACTGGACTTCCATGGTAAACTGGACTTCCATGGTAAACTGGACTTCCATGGTAAACTGGACTTCCATGGTGAACTGGACTCCCATGGTGAACTGCACTTCCACGGTCAGGGGTCACAGCAACCAAAATAACGAGAAGAGACATTCTTTTTTGTTCGAATTTCCCGAGCCGCCACTGCAGTCCTTGAAGAGCCACTGCACGTGGGTTGCCGACTCCGGATCCAGCAGCAGCCGCAGCTCGTGCCGGGTTCCGTGTGGCCGGATCTCATCGCCGGGCGTCACGACACTCGGCTCACGCACACGCGTGAGGCCTTTACGTCAATCGACTTCTGAGTGAGGGCCTTCCCGAACCGGCGTGCGGGTCGTGTGGGGTTACTTCATCATACTTCAAGCACGCAAGCCAGTTGATTGCTTGCTTCACGAATATCGCCCAAAAGTAAATTTCACCCACGCAGCGTTTACTGTATCGCCTTCCACATGCGTCTCGAGTATTTGGCTGCTATATATTTCCACATGCGCTATCATTCGTGGCCAGGTTGCTTCTAAAAAATAAGTTAATAGGTCAGTGAGCTTTACCTGGTAAGATATTTTTTTTTATTTAGTTTCGTTTTATTTGTATATTCTGTTTACCTTTCCAATACTTTGCCCTCCTATCGTGTTTTGTTGCATTGTTTGTTGTTCTAACTTTTGCTATATAGCCAGATAATACGACAAACCTCTAACCTTAAACACCCAGTCGTTCATAAAAGTTGAAGGCAGTATAGTACTATAGTAATAGAGCAAGTGCAGACTCACTGAACCGGAATTGATAGATTGAAAGAATTTAGCGCGGGGCCCTTGAAAGTGCGAGGCCCGTAGCATTTTTAGGTACTTTTGCTTCTACTACGATAATCCGGCACTGCGTGTGCCCCATATCAATGAGGCCACCGTTTCGCGATTGCGTCAGTGAAGGATTTATTCCGCGTCTGGGTGAGGGCGCGAATCTCGGGCCCGTTGGTCGTAGGCAATGAAAGTCTGCAAGCTGGACTCGGGCAGAAGCGAGGAGTTGACAGCATGGGAGGCTGGTGGAAAGGGAGTTGCAGAGACGGCACCAGAGAACGAGCGAGAGAGCGTGGACTGGAGCCTTCAACAGCAAGTGTTGGTTTGATGGAGGAAAGATTACTTGGAGGGGAGTAGAGTGAGATGAGAGGGGAGAGGCAGTAGAGTGCGTGGAGGGGAGTGGAGTGAGATGAGAGGGGAGAGGCAGGAGAGTGCGTGGAGGGGAGTGGAGTGAGATGAGAGGGGAGAGGCAGGAGAGTGCGTGGAGGGGAGTGGAGTGAGATGAGAGGGGAGAGGCAGGAGAGTGCGTGGAGGGGAATGGAGTGAGATGAGAGGGGAGAGGCAGGAGAGTGCGTGGAGGGGAGTGGAGTGAGATGAGAGGGGAGAGGCAGGAGAGTGCGTGGAGGGGAGTGGAGTGAGATGAGAGGGGAGAGGCAGGAGAGTGTGTGGAGGGGAGTGGAGTGAGATGAGAGTGGAGAGGTAGGAGAGTGCGTGGAGGGGAGTGAGATGAGAGGGCGGGGAGAATGGCAGTGAGATTGTATCTGGGGAGTATTTCGTGACTTCTGTGGTCTCATTTACAGGCGGTAGAGAGATTTGCGTTAGTGGTGGTTGGGGTTGTGGTGGTGGTGAGGGTTGTGGTGGTGGGGGTGTTGGTAATGGTGGGGAGTTGTGGTGGTGGTGAGGGTTGTGGTGGTGGTGGGGGTGGTGGTGGTGGGGGGTGGTGGTGGTGGTGGTGAGGGTTGTGGTGGTGGGGGTGTTGGTGGTAGGGGTTGTGGTGGTGTTAGGGGTTGTGGTGGTGGTGGGGGGTGGTGGTTATGGTGAGGGTTGTGATGGTGGGGGGTGTTGGTGGTAGGGGTTGTGGTGGTAGTGAGGGTTGTGGTGGTGGTGAGGGTTGTGGTGGTGGTGAGGGTTGTGGTGGTGGTGAGGGTTGTGGTAGTGGGTGGTGGTGGTGGTTTCGTCGCGGGGCGTGCGGGGCCGCTCGCCCCGCGAACGGCGTCGCAGGCCCCCGGGGCAGCAGCAGCAGCAGGAGGAGGAGAGGGCACGGCGCTCGCTCGTCGGCAACGGCCCCCGCCCCCCGCCCTCCGCCCCCCGTCCGTCTGACAGCTTAATTACGGCGATTCCTTTCTCACCCGTGGGGGAGGGGCGGGGGGCCCCTCCTCCAATGCCTCCCCCCCCGAATGTTTCAGATTGTTTGGTGCTGTTGCTGATGATGAACCTGACGCCCGCAAAGTCTCCTCCTCGACGTTGACGCCACACACAATGGCGCAATTTTGCACAACCCCCCGGCGGCGGTGATGGCGATTGCGATCTGCAGCTCGCACCACGTGGTTGGTGGTGGTGGTTGGTGGTGGTGATGGTTGTGGTGGTGGTGGTGATGGTTGTGGTGGTGGTGGTGGTGCGGTAGTGTCGTGCATGGTTAGCGCCACGCTGCCCTACGAACCCAGCAGAGACTCGCGTTCGATTCCCGCTCACGGCCAACACCGGTGACGATTTTATTTGAAGCGGTCCTGGGCCTCCACTAGGTGGACTCAGACTCAAATGAGTACCTGGTGTGGTGTGTAGTGAACATCGCCACTGGGGAGACCACCCCGTTGTGTCCCGTGCCGGCATTCATAGTTGCTCGCTAACAACACTTGCCCCAAAACTATGTTACGGCTCTACCGTTGACGTTAGGTGCATCGTGTGGCGTGGTGGTGGTGGTTGTTAGGGTGTAGTCATGCTCGCGATGGCCTTGATTACGGTGCTGGTGATATGAATCGGGGTGTTTTGTGGTCGTGGTGATGGAGTCATTCGAGTTGATTGGTGGTGGTGGCGGTAACAGTCATCGTTGGCATGGGTGGAGTTGATGGTGATTTTGTTTGTGGTGGTGTTGATGGTCCGTCACGTGACTTCACGTGATAGCCTCACAGTGCACCTAGCCTGGCACGAGCGCCGTGGTGACATCACCGCCGCTTATCGAGTGGCGAACTGCGGCTGGAGTTTGTTGTTGTTGATGTTGTTAATGGTGGTGGCGGAAGTCAGCCAGTTGCGAGATGTGTCCTCAACATCAGATGCAGAATCGCGTGGCACGGGCGATTGCGGAGAGTGGTTGTAACGGCAGCTAAGAGGAGATAACGAGGAGATAACGAGGAGATAACGAGGAGATAACGAGGAGATCAACAGTCCCCGAGAGGGAGGGGAGAGAGAGGGATTAGGCTCACAATGCCGCGGTGCTGACGAGTGACCCGATATGGGATTTAGTTTTTACGTTTGTCTATCTCCTTTGTCAGCAGTAAGACCCGAGCTGCACAGCTCCCTCTTCCCTCTCGTCTCGCTCCACTCGCCCCGACGCAATCCCTCCTACAGCAAACCAGCACTTGCTGCTGAAGGCTCCAGTCCGCGCTTTCTTGGCCGATGGGAGCGCTCTCGCTCGCTCGTTCACCCGTGCCGCCTCTGCAACTCGCTCGCGAACACGGCAGGGCCCCCACGATCACCGACGTTCGGATTGGTGACAAGGGGCGGTTTGAAAATGAAATAAATAAAAATAAAATGTTACGGATGTCTGGGCGGGTGCAGGGTTTGGGCAAGAATCCCCTAAGCCGAGGATTAATCTGGTGACACGATGCTCGCCAGGTGTTCGTTGGGCGATGGCAGTCCGTGGGTTTACGTCTTCACCGCCGAGCGCTCGAATCAATGCTTCCCAATTGTCTGCGGCAATTAAACAGCCGAGGTATAACCGCTCGCCTACCCCAGGGCACCCGAGCGAGACGACGGCCAGAGAGAGTAGATTTAGGGAAGTTGCCAAAGTTCGCTTCTTTAAACTTGTTCCCAAATCGTTGCACCGCCGTGAAATTCCAGGCATCCTCAACCGCCCTCATCAAAGGCCCGAACGGACACACTGTGGGGGTGACCAGAACCACACCCGGGCAGCCGCCTTTGTCTCCCCAATGCCGATGTATGCAGACCGCAGCCACGTGCTCAGTTAACGCCGAGTCGATCCAAGGAAGTCCACCAGGACCGGTTCAGATAGTTTTGACCGCTGTTGGCCGCGAGCGCTAACCAATGCGCCACCGCTCCACGCGCGTGCACACGCACACATACAACAACAACCGCCGTTCTCAACTAAGTGGCGGTGACGTCACCACGGCGCGTGTGCCAGGCTAGGTGCACCTTGATTGCACGTGAAGTGGGGAGGGCTCGCTGCTGGCGGGAAGTCGCGGGACAGGCCCAGGTGGTGTGGGTCACCTGACACGACTGTCCAGGTGCCCCACCACGTGGTGTGGGTCACCTGACACGACTGTCCAGGTGCCCCACCACGTGGTGTGGGTCACCTGACACGACTGTCCAGGTGCAGCACCACGTGGTGTGGGTCACCTGACACGACTGTCCAGGTGCCCCACCACGTGGCGTGGGTCACCTGACACGACTGTCCAGGTGCAGCACCACGTGGTGTGGGTCACCTGACACGACTGTCCAAGTGCAACACCACGTGGTGTGGGTCACCTGACACGACTGTCCAGGTGCAGCACCACGTGGTGTGGGTCACCTGACACGACTGTCCAGGTGCCCCACCACGTGGTGTGGGTCACCTGACACGACTGTCCAGGTGCAGCACCACGTGGTGTGGGTCACCTGACACGACTGTCCAGGTGCCCCACCACGTGGTGTGGGTCACCTGACACGACTGTCCAGGTGCCCCACCACGTGGTGTGGGTCACCTGACACGACTGTCCAGGTGCAGCACCACGTGGTGTGGGTCACCTGACACGACTGTCCAGGTGCCCCACCACGTGGCGTGGGTCACCTGACACGACTGTCCAGGTGCAGCACCACGTGGTGTGGGTCACCTGACACGACTGTCCAGGTGCAACACCACGTGGTGTGGGTCACCTGACACGACTGTCCAGGTGCAGCACCACGTGGTGTGGGTCACCTGACACGACTGTCCAGGTGCCCCACCACGTGGTGTGGGTCACCTGACACGACTTGCCAGGTGTACCACCTGTGCCGCTCCACCGCTGTGCCACCTTGATCTTTGACAACCTCCTTATGTTGGCTTCCTCTTGCGGTGATGGAGTGAACGGGCGGAGTGAGCGGGCGGAGTGAGAGGTGGAGCGGGCGGGTGGAGCGAGTGCGTTCTGCCGTCCGTCATGGACGACAGGGGACTCCGAGTGTGCAGCGACGCGCTGGGGCGCTGGTGCTGCACGGAGTCTCGGCTTGTCTGCGGGGTGCTGCTAACGAGCGTTGCCGCGAGAGCAACACTCGCTCGGCTCGTAATGGCCGTGTCGCACGGGGCCCACTTGAGCCTGAGCCGCGGAGGTACTCGTCTTGAGTCTCCGCGCTCTGTTGTTTGTTGTGTGTTGTTTGTTGTGTGTTGTTTGTTGTGTGTTGTGTGTTGTTTGTTGTTTGTTGTGTGTTGTTTGTTGTTTGTTGTTTGTTGTGTGTTGTTTGTTGTTTGTTGTGTGTTGTTTGTTGTTTGTTGTGTGTTGTGTGTTGTTTGTTGTTTGTTGTGTGTTGTTTGTTGTTTGTTGTTTGTTGTTTGTTGTGTGTTGTTTGTTGTGTGTTGTTTGTTGTGTGTTGTGTGTTGTTTGTTGTGTGTTGTTTGTTGTTTGTTGTGTGTTGTTTGTTGTTTGTTGTGTGTTGTTTGTTGTTTGTTGGCCGCCTCGCGATGGACCCGCGATGGCGAGTGACGGGAGGAGGAGGGGGGGCGGGTTACGATCTCAGCACGATCGGCGGCGCTTGCACCACGAGCGAATATTCGTGCACCGCACGTTTCTATTTGATCTAACCCAATAATCTAACCCCCCCCCCCCACCCCAAAATTGTATGGATTTCTATTTGACTTCACGTGGCCCTCACCCTCGTGGCTCTGAGGGCGATGGCTTCAGGAACTCTGTAGGGGGTAGGCCAGGATTTGTTGTTCTCTGGGAATAACGCCCCCCCCCATTCAAGTTCAGGAATGTGGAACTTCCACCGCTGACGCAGGTCAACAGACAGACGAGAGGGGGGAGGCCATCCCCCAGAGCTCAGTCGATCAGGAAACACTTGGAGTGAGCTTAGCGCTGAGCCCAGCTGCGAGGAGCCACACTCACAGCGTGGTGGATGATCGACACGCAGATAAACAATGTGCAGAACGTGGCATGCAAGAACTACACTGCGAGATAAAAAATGTTTTATTGTGCCAGGTGAGGCCCCACTGAGCTGTATAGCTCTTTTTCAGAAGCGACCTGGCCACAAATGATAGTCGCAGCCAAATGCTCTAAACGCGGGTTTCTCAATGTGGAGGGAAAACCCGGAGGACTCGGAGAAAAATCCACGCGACACACGAGGAGAGAGACACCGCAAACTCCAAATATACAGCAGCAGGCGTCAGCGTTCGGGATCGAACCCACGACTTGCTGTGTACCAGGCGAGGTAATTAACATTTCGCTACCGTGGCCGCTGCAACTCCGTAATTGTCACCTTTCCATTGGAGGTTCGTTTTGCTCTGTTTCGCTCATGTGGCACCACGAACTATGGTGCCACATGCAAGTGACACACTCAAGGTGGCCACGCCAGCAGCTCACCGCGTCAGGAGGAGCAGCAGCGGAGTTAAGTGGATCGCCGTGATGATGTCTCTCATCCTTCAGTGTCCGTGAATCAGGGCGTCGCGTGGTCACACGTCGTACGGTCTTTGTTCTGGATGACCACGGTGGCACCACTACTACTGGAGAGTTCTTTATTTATTTTATTTTCCACGTGTGCATCATGAGGGCAGTGCCGGATTATCCCAGTAGCGACAGTAGCTACACATACTACGGGCCCCGCACTTCCAAGGACCCCCCGTGCTAAATGCTTTCAAGCTATCAATTTCGGTTCAGTGATTCTGCACTTGCTCTATTACTATAGTACTATACTGCCTTCAACTTTTATGAACGGCTGGGTGTTTAAGGTTAGCGAATTGTCGTATTATCTGTCTGTGAAGCAAATGAAAAAATACAATTATTTTACTCTGCAAGTTACATTTTTGCGTTTTAATATTTGTGTTTTTAGGGCCCCTTTATTTAACATATGCTACAGGCCCCGCGACGGTAGGCCCGGGTTAAAGGTCTCGGCAGCAGAGCGGGTGAGGGCCGATGTGAGAGAGAGAGCGAGCGAGGTGCTGGTGGTGGTGGTGTGACAGTCCACCGAACCCGAAGAGAGATCGTCACGGATCGGTGGAAGCTGCTCACGCGGGCAGGTGGCTACCTCCATAGCCAGGCGGTTGACATCCCCGCAAAGGTCACGCGAACCCCGCTGCTTCGCAAAATTCGCATGACTCCTTCTCGCCCCCCTCCGCCCCGCCCACCGAGGAGGGGCGCCTTCTTTTTGCGTGAATTCGCGACTTACAAACTCGAAGGTGCCCAACCGCCGCGATGTGTCTCCCATCGCAGCGGCTATTGTTGGGCAAATCCGGCACCGCTGCAAGGCGCGCGGTCACCATCATCGTCATCCATCATCATCATCAGCGGCGGCGGCGGCGGCAGCTCGTGCGGCGGAGGAATGGGCCCGGCATTTTTTCTCGCTCTCTCTCTCGTGTTGATTTTCCTCCCTCCCTCCCTCTCGCTCGCTCGCTCCATCTCGCTCAGTCTCTCGCCTTTGCATTTTTTTTTCTTCAGCAGGACGCCGGAGCAACGCGCGACCACCCTTAAGTGCTGCGTTATTGATGGTGTTGTGTCAGCTTAAGTGTGGTGTAACAACCCTCTCTCTCACACACGCACACAAATACTCGGTGGTGAGTGGTGGGTGACAAGGAAGTGACACGCGCGCGCACAATCGAAACGCACGACGGCGTGCACAGTCAATATTGATCCCCGCCGGGTGACTGCGCCCGGCTCTCGGCTCGCCGCCGATTCGGGGCCTGCGGCACCCATCGGCTGGCTGTCTCTTTTGTTGGCTTTTCTCTAAATTAAAGCCGGGCTGGTCATCGGTCGGGTCGGGTTGCGTGGAGCGGCTACAGCCCCCCCCCCAGCCCCCCGCTGGAACGCCGCCGCTCAGTTGACACCGACCCTGGCAAAGTCCCCTCCGCTTCGCACGGTTGGCTACGCACGGTGCGAAAGAAGTTGAGCGCACGGCACGAGGCGCATGCCGTGCGGAGCGTGCGGAGCGCGTCGTCGTCGTCGGGTTAATTGCGCGAATGGGCGGTGGGAGGCGCGGCCACTCCCGCGGGTCCGCGGAGTCGCCTCCTCCGCCGCTCGTCTCGCCACTGCGGTGGCCCCGAGCCACTCGTTGGGCAGAAGCACCACGCTGCCTGTGGCCTCGTGGCCAGTCTACCCCCACGAGGCAACAACAGGTCAATATTCACCCAAGATGTGCGTGTCGCTCCACCGCTCGATGAGGGCCGCCTCGTGCCGTGCGGATAGTCGGGGGTTGTTTGACCATACTTCACCACGCTGGTCAGTGGGAATTGGTGAAGGCTGCGAGCATAGACATGGAGCGTAGAAGTGCAGTACAACCGCGAATGTTGCGGCATCAACGTAGCCACACAGCCTATGACCAGTGCCGGATTAAGCGAGTGCGGAGCCTGTAGCCTCTGTTATAAAGTGGTCTTAAATTAAAAAAAAACGTTAATATTAAAAGATATACATTTTTAACTTGCATAGTAAAGTCAGTTTGTTTTCTCATTTGCAATACAGTCATATAATACGATAAATCGCTAACCTTAAACACCCAGTCGTTCATAAAAGTTGAAGGCGGTATAGTACTATAGTAATAGAGCAAGTGCAGAATCACTGAACCGGAATTGATAGCTTTAAAGCATTTAGCGCGGGGCCCTTAAAAGTGCGGCGCCCGTAGCATTATGTAGCTACTTTTGCTATTCGGATAATCTGGCAATGCCTATGACCCTGGTCGCCCATCCAAGCTCTGCCCAGGCTCCACTCCGCTTAGCTCACGACAGTTCGTGCAGACATCGGCGCGTGCATTATGGAACATCCGGCTGGGTGGCGCTGTTGCAAGGATGCTCCAGTTACATTTGCAAGGTTGCAGGAGCAAATCCCAGTCAGCTTCGACTCCTTCTGCGGTCACTACAACATTTGTACAATTTCGTGGAAAGTTAAAGGTGGTCGTTTCATGCAGAATGTTGGTCGCCACCGTAGGAATGTGGAATTCCCACCAATGTTTTGTTTTCCGGGCTGCTTTAATAACCCGCGGGGTTATTAAAGCGTTGAGGAGGCGCTTTCACTTTGACCTCAAGGGCGAATGAGACGAGACAACAATGATTGAGCGGCATTGTCAATTTTGTTTACGTCCTGCAATAATTCCATCCCTTAGGATGTTAGCGCAGTTAGCGAGCCCCTCTTAAAACACTAATACGCCGACACGCATACAAAGACAAAGATCCCCCGTGTAGCCTTCAAAACTCTATCGGAACAAGTGCTGTAAGCGAGCACCTATTAAGGCCGGCACGGCACTCGAGGGGGTGGATGGCCCAACACCGCGCCCGGTCGTCTTTGTCTCCCCCAGTGGCGATGTTTACTGCACATCGCACCAAGTACTCATTTGAGGCTGAGTCGACGTAGAGGAGAGGCCCAGGACCGGTTTCAAATACTCGCGAGCGGGAATCGTATCTCAGTCGCCGGATTCCTAGCCCAGCGCGCTAACCACTGCACCACCGCTCCCCCCCCCAACACCGCTCACACCACGATGGGCAGGCAGCAATCTGCTAACATTCCTGTGGGATTTACTGTACTCGTGAGCGAACACACGCGCAGAAAGAAAAAAAACCCAAAAGAAGCAAAACAAGAAATATATTTTTCCCCGGTGGCGTCTTAAATAAAGTCCAGCCGAGGCAGTGAAGCCTTTGGGATCAGGGTTCGACTCCCCCGACCCGTCCCCCCTGCAGGGTCAATGTTTAAGTTAATTAGGGCCGACAGAAAGCCCCCCCGGCCAGGCCGGAGAGGGAGGTAGGGAGAGAGGCAGCTGTGGGTCCCGTGGCCTCGCCAGAGATGATGGTGGCCAGACCAGCCCAGCGCGGCTTTGCTGCAACCACACCACCACCCCACCCACACCACCACCCCCCTACCATCCCCACAACCACCCCCCCCACACCACCCACCACCACCCTCCCTCCACCACCCCCCCTCACCCCCAATTACCACCACCACCCACCACCAACCCCCCACAACCCCACACCCCCACCACCACCAATCACCACCACCACCCACCACCAACCCCCCACACCCCCCCCCGCCCACCACCTCCCCCCCCGTAATCCCGCAGGGCGCAAAAGCGCTCGCGGCCCATTGTTGCAGCCTCCCCGCCTGCCTCCCCGCCTGCCTGCCCATCTGCCTGCCCGCCTGCCCGCCTGCCACCCTGCCTCCCTGCCCGCCTGCTCGCCTGCCTCCCCGCCCGCCTTCCCGCCCGCCTCCCTGCCTCCTTGCCCGCCCGCCCGCCTCCCCGCCCGCCCGCCCGCCTGCCCGCCCGCCTCCCCGCCTGCCTCCCCGCCCGGCTCCCTGCCTCCCTGCCCGCCTGCCCGCCTCCCCGCCCGCCCGCCCGCCTGCCTCCCCGCCTGCCTCCCCGCCCGGCTCCCTGCCTCCCTGCCCGCCTGCCCGCCCGCCCGCCTGCCCGCCTGCCCGCCCGCCTCCCCGCCCGCCTGCCCGCCTGCCTCCCCGCCTCCCTGCCCGCCTGCCCGCCCGCCTCCCCGCCCGCCCGCCTGCCTGCCCGCCTGCCTGGCATACTTCTCGTAACTCTTCCCCCACTCTCGTGCGAGGCGATGCAGTCGTGCAACGAGTGGTGTGAGTCTCACGTTGTAGAATAAAAACCCACAAACGCGTGCTGCAAGAGGCAAACGAAATCAAGAGTTGAAGGGGTTGAGTTGGGTTCTCATCATCGTCATCATCGTCATCCTAAGATTAGCGCGGTCGGCTACGGTACGGTGCGAAAGAAGTTCAATAGATATCCATCCGTCCCCTTTTTTATATAAAAGTAAGAACTTCCTCCCGGTCTGCTGGTGCTGCTGCCCCTCCGATGGGAGGCCGCGGGAGTGCAGGAGGCCGAGTGTGGGGTCGGTCGGTCGGGTCGGTGCCTTTGCCGGTCACCCTCAAGCGGCCGTTGGGTGCAGGAGCCCCAATGGGATGCAAAGCAGCAACAACAACAACGACGACAACAACAAACCTCGCCACCACCGGAGGCCGATTTGCATGAAACCACGGCTCGACAATTCCCGGCACGCGCATCGCGTTCGCGTCAATGAGTGCGCGAGACAAATGGTCGCTGCGAAGTAGCCGTCACTAAAGTGTCTCCATATTCCGGACGTGTAACAAAAAATTGGTATTTATCAATTTCTATCAGATAAGGCCCACTGAGCTACATCGCTCTGTTTTTTTTCAGAAGCGACCTGGCTATCACGAGTGATAGGTCAACGAAGTGGCTTATCATCACGTGAAATGTATAGCAGCAAAACACTCTAAACGCGTGATGTTGATTAAAAATGTGGACGAAAAAAAACCTGAGGACCCTGGAGTAAAAATGCCAAGCGACCACGGGGAGAAAGACACGCAGACTGCAAATATACAGCAGCAGGCGTCAGGGTCAGGATCGAACCCACGACCTCCTGCAGACCAGGCGAGGGAGTTAACATCTCACGGCGGCAGCGCCGATGGCAGTGGAAGTTCTAAATTAATAACGAGGGCAAGTCTTCATCGTTCAAACAAAACAACAACAACACGACAACTCTTGAGGATCTACCAAAGTGGTCCTCGGCAGTGAACGAACCGACTCAACCGAACCCCGCGACGTTCCGAGCGCGAGTCCAAAGCTGCGGACAACGAACGCCCTTGGCCTCGGCGTGAAAAGCCGCACACGCACGCACGGGTGCTCTGCCAACTGCCCGGGCCGAACACGTCACACGAGTTGCTCGTGAGCCATTCGTGGGGGGGAGTGGTGGGGGGTGATTTTCGTGAAGGGAACGCATTCGAATTTTTATTATTTTAATGAAAAGCCGCACACTGCCTGGCTAAGCCAACTAATGTAGCGGCATTGTTTTTAACGAGAGCGAGGTCGGCGGCGATAATTAACGCGGTGATTCATAATCCCAGAGGAACGTTTAAACCACACTGGCGGGCCCGTTTGACAGCCAGCGACCACACCGAACAACGCTGTGTGCTGTCGTGAATTGCCACGGTGTTTATTTATTACGTCATTACCTTCAATGGGAAGGGCTCGAGTATTTGACTTTGGCGCAGGTGGCATTCTGCCTCACTTCGCCCCTGCCACCATCGTTTTGTGTGAATTAAAATGACCATGGCAAGGTTCTCATCGTCTCCTGTTATGATCACGAGCCGCAAATGGAAATTCCACATTCACGTGGCTGGGTCAAGCCCGCCAAAACAAAAAAGGCAACAACAAAGTGGTACCAATTTTATCGACCCCCAAAGAGCATGATGGGTCCAGCTGACATTCTACCTGTGGCCTGAACAATAGAAGCACCTTGCAGGTGTGAGCCGAGCACCCTACCGCGAGCCCGATGACGCAAGCCACTGACACGTGGACCCCCGTGCCGAATGTGAACCTCGCGACATTCCGATCGCAAGGAGAGCACCCAGCCAGACCCAGGGAGCATCGCGAGCATCGCGAGAGAGACCGACACGACTCACACTCGCAGCAGCGGCGGCTTTTGGCTGGCCATCTAACAACGACAGCGGTCACCGCATCGCGCGCTTTCAGATGCGCCGTTTCAGCGGCCGTCTGGAACGCTCTTCCTTCCGATATCAGGAAGGCTCTGAAGCGATGCACTTTTACATTATCTAGATTGATAAACTCATTTCTTTATAACTTATTTTTGAAGTTTAGGTTGTTGCCCTGCACCTCCGATCAGCACGGTTGGCTCCGTACGGTTGCGAAAAAAAGTTCAACACACGTGCATCATTAATTGACTGAAAACGTCTTAACAATAAAACCCAATTGATGGCACTCCTAGAAAAGAGCTGTACGACTCAGCGTGGCCACCCTCGGAGTAAGAGAAATAAAGTGAATGATAGAGAATGATAGAAAGGGCCGCGCTTGAACAATCTTGGCAGAGGGGCCGAAGAAGAATCCACGGCGCCATCTGCTGCACGAGCACGAGAAGGTGAAGTGGGATCCATCGCTGTGCGGCGGCTCTCCACGTCCTGCAGCTGATCCAACGCTGGACGGTCACGAAATCCACACCGAAGTTGGTACCGGAATGACGGGTGCCCCCCCCCCCTCCCCACATGCCCCCCTCCCCACATGCCCCCCTCCAAACATGCACCCCCCCTTTCCACATGCCCCCCCCTTCTCAAACGCCCCCCTCCCTACATGCCCCCCCTCCCCCGATGCCCCCCCCTTTCCACATTTCCCCCCCTCACCACATGACCCCCTCCCCACGTTCCCCCCCTTCCACACATGCCCCCTCCCCACATCAAGTTCAAGTTCATGTATTAGGTATAGCCCTGTGAGCCATTCGGCTCTTGAATCGGGTGCAACCGCAACAAACAAAAACATGAACAATAAAACATCTTAAAGTGACTATGTGACTGAGTGCAAACAGAAAATCCAAGAAAAGACAGCAAAATATTGCAGAAAAAGCACCGTACACCAACACTGTGTGCAAAAATCCCAGTGGGATGCAAGTCAAACAACAACAACTACAAGACAATTTAGATTAAGGCCATCAGTCTAACTCTGTACTACAACAAACAAACATGGCCAAACCAAAAAACATTTCAAAAATCACCAAAATAAAGCCATAAAAGCAATGAAACAGTGATCATAGGAACTGTGACCGAATTTTCACAAATAACGACGTAAACAACATGTACCACCAGACCCTACAGCCACAGCTGGCTGCATGAGTCACTCCACAACAGCAGAAGCATCAGTCGGAGTATGAACATTTTTCAATTTACCTTTAAGATCAGCACACTAAATCAAGCCACAGATTATACTTTACAGCGATCATCCGGAGCGAAACATTGTATTTTAGGCCACTGAATTGCAGTGTCAGCTAGGGGTGTACAACTCCTCTAGAGCAGTTTTTAGTGAAGATCTCATAGGTAGTGATTCAAGTTGCAGTTTATTGGCAATAGCATTCCAGACCCTGGGGGCATCAATAGCAAATGCCCTTCCTCCAGTATTTGTACGGCAATAGGGAATGTGAAGCTGACCTTAGGTCAAATTTGGTCTTTGAAACAGAGAGGAAATCCAGCAGGTAATCTGCGGATTTTTTTGTAAGTACATCATGAATAAATAAGATCTGATGCACAAGCCGTCGAACATTGAGAGATGTTAAGTTTGACCCAATGTAGAGATCACAGTGGTGAGTCCTATATGGGCAGTTCAATGCAAATCTTAAGGCCAAGTTATACATTGAGTCAAGCTTCTTCAATACAGTACTTGGGGCTGATTTATACACGATGTCACAGTAATCAAGTAGAGGCAGTACGGTAGCTTTTATCAATTCCAAACGGAACATAGGGGGTAAGCAGTGCTTGTGTCGATACAGAAAACCAATTTTTATTTTTGTATTTTTACCAATATAATCAATGTGATTTTCAATATTCAGTTTTAAATGAAGAATGACCCCAAGATACTTATAGATCTTGACTTGCTCTATTTGATAATTATTTAAGAAATGTAATTAGGGAAAAATAACTTCCTGCTTTAGTCCTGGTGAGAAGCATAGCACCTTGGTTTTGGAGGTATTCAGGACTAGTTTAAGAGCAACTTGCTGATGTTGTAGTTTGTTGAAATCACCCTGGAGCTTAGCAATCACGTCATCCGGAGAGCGGCCAGCAGTAATCAGTATCGTGTCATCTGCAAAAAGATTTACCCTGGAATGATCCAGGTCAGTGCCCAAGTCATTGACATAAAGAGAGAACAAGAGGGGGCCGAGGATTGAACTCTGTGGAACCCCTTTTGTTATCTTAACACTGTTTGACCCCCAACCATCTGTGAGTACAGTTTGGGTGCGAGCAGAGAGGTACTTTTTTAACCATTCCACTGCGTGTTTGGAGAAACGGAGGCAGCTTAGTTTACTAAGCAGGGTGCTGTGGTCCACTGTATCAAAGGCTTTGGATAAGTCAAGAAAAAGACTGGCGCAGTACTGCTTATTATCAAGGCTACTGTAAATGTGATTCAGAGAGTCTAATGCAGCAGATGTGGTGCTGAATTTTTTTCGGAACCCAGATTGTTTTCGATGTAATAGATTGCTGTCGGACAGGAAACTGCTAATTTGGTAGTTCAATCATTTTTCTAAAATTTTCATCAACGGGGACAAAATTGAGATAGGGCGGTAGTTATTTGGATCATCTTTAGGGCCCCCTTTGTGAAGTTGACGAACATAGGAATGTTTCAATTCTAGAGGTATTGATGCTTCTTTGATGGACAGGTTGAAAATATGGGCTATAGGTTTGTATATTAGGTGACCAACAGTTAGCAGAGCAAAGACGGGAATACTATCTGCTCCGGTAGAGGAGGACCCTTTGAGGTAGGACAGTTGTTTCAGAACATTACTTTCGTGGATTGGCTGGAAACTAAATTCGCTTAATGTTTGGATAAGGGTGTAGGGATTTGCATGCGCAGGGGTGACTCCCAATACATTATCAAAAAGGTCACCAGCTTCAGAAAAATGAAGGTTAAAATTGTCAACTATTTTTTGGGGCTCTGAAAAATATTCCCCATTTCGGTTAAGCTCAACGGGCAGATTATCTGTTAGATGCCTTTTTTATACTTTTGATTGTTTTCCAGAAGATCCTGGCATTTCCATGTGATTCCAGGAGAGTGGAGAAAAAGTATGCATTTTTTGCACGCCGTATTTTTTTGACGCATCTATTCCTTAAAATCCTGTATTCTAGCCAGTCATGGACCAAATTACTTTTCTGAGCACATGCCCAAGCCTTGTCCCTAGTTTTCATGAGCTTAGTAATCAAGGGATCAAACCATGGTGGGCGGTTGCCTTTAATTTCAAATCTAACCAACGGAGCATGTTTGTTAAGAATTTGGAGAAACGTGTACCTGAAGGTCTCCCAAGCCGTAGTCAGGTTGGGGATCTCACAGACCTTGTCAATATCAGAGTGAAACACATCATTAGTAAATGCCTGAATGCTGAAGCGTCTCATGGAGTGCTTCTCAACCAATTTAGGGGGGGCTTTGGGTCTGGCTGATGATCTCACCCCAAATATGAAGGAGTGATCACTAAGGTTATTACCCAGAACACCAGTCAGCGCAAAATTGTGAGGAGCATTTGCCAATAGGATGTCAAGCAGAGATGACTGTCCCGGTTTTTTTAGGTTGGGTCTTGTGGGGACATTTATTAATTGAAATAGGTGAAATTCATGTGCAAAATTTGTGGCCACGGCCGGCGGGTTTAGCCAATTCCAATTGAGATCACCCACTAAAACTATCTCACCTTTAGGGAGGCCCCCAAGAAGCTCCCTCAGTGCGTTCCCAGCTTCAACATTCTTCCCACTAGGCGATCTATAGCAGCACACTACCAATATCTGTTGATTTCTAGGGAGAGTGATTCTTAGAGCCAGACCTTCAAAGCAATATTTCTTTAACAAGGAATGAGCTGGTGAACATGCAATAGTACTACGAACATATATGGCAATTCCACCTCCTTTAGACCATCGGTCAAGTCTAGAAAGGTTGTAGTTGTCAATCGTAATCTGCAAGTCATTGACGGCCGGAATGAGAAATGTTTCTGTTAGGCAGAAAATGTCCGGGTCCAGATTTGCCACTTCTAGTTTTAGTTGACTTAATTTAATCACAAGCCCTCTGATGTTGACGTGTAGAACACCAACACCTTTTCTGCCAGAAAAATCTACAGAATTAAATGGGTTCTTTACATTTGGGCCAGGGTCAAGCTCAATACCTCCCAGAAATAAGAAAGAAGAATTAATAGTTTGCACAAGTATTTTCTGTGAAAGGATGAAGAGTGACGAACCTTGGACGAATAGCAGCTGCTTACGTATGGTGACATTTTTAAGAGCAGAATGAAGTTAGGAAGGAGTGCTGGTGAAGTAATAGGACAGAGATAGGGTTTAAAATGATACAATGATGGAGTGTGGAAGTGGCTATAAGCTGTTTCACTAGCAGGTGTAGTGGCAAATGGAGCATCAACTGTGGACGAGAAATAACGAGGGCTGCCAGTGGTGGAGTTGTGTTTGGCACCAGATATGGCCGGGAGAGACACCACACGCACCCCCTCCAAACATGTCCCCCTTTCCACGTGCCCCCCCCCCCCTCACCACTTGACCCCCTCTCCACATACCCCCCCTCTCCAAATGCCCCCCTCCCCACGTGCCCCCCCCCTCTCCACATGACCCCCTCTCCACATGCCCCCCTCCCCACGTGCCCCCCCCTCACCACATGACCCCCTCTCCACATACCCCCCCTCCCCACATGCTCCCCCTACCCACGTGCCCCCCCTCACCACATGACCCCCTCCCCCCATACCCCCCCTCCCCATATGCCCCCCTCCCCACATACCCCCCCTCTCCACATGCCCCCCTCCCCACGTGCCCCCCCCTCACCACATGACCCCCTCTCCAAATGCCCCCCTCCCCACATGCTCCCCCTACCCACGTGCCCTCCTTCCCACGTGCCCCCCCCCCCCTCCACACATGCCACCCATCCCCACGTGCCCCCTCCCCATTTGACCCCCATCCCCACATGCCCCACTCCCCACATGCCCCCCCACATGCCCCCCCTCTCCACATGCCCCCTCTCTCTACACATGCCGCCCATCCCCACCTTCTCCCCCCCCAAATGCCCCCCCTCCCCACATTCCACAACAATGATGACGTCATCCTGCACTATTTAAGACCGGAAGCAGGTGGATGGCTTCACTATTCTGGCAAATCGTCCGAAGATGCTGGATGTAATTTCCAGCGAAACGTCGTACTACTCAAATTGTAAATTGTTGTGGGTCCATTTGTCCTTTCTAGATTTGAAGCTTTCGTGACTGCAAGGATTCATAATCTTAGGTTTTCACGTAGGTAAATTTTTTTTATAATAGAAATAAAATTATAAATCACGACGTTTCGGAGGCAACACAAGTCTCCGTCATCAGGTGGGACCGTCACAGCTAAATTTACTGTATCAAGTGAGGAAAAGATCCAAGAGACAAGCTCTTAAATATAAGTTAATGGGGAGGGGGGGGGGCTTATCTGAATGTGGTAGCCAGGGAATGGAACGGTGGGGGTGGGGAGTAATACCCATCGATTTCACACTCACATCTGCTGCTGTGTCCTCACCGAACTCTAAACAGATTTTATTTAAAGCTAGCCTATCACTAATCTCGGAGAGAATAAGGTTACTCCGATCTCAACTCGATAATTTAGACAAGACTCTTACAAACACATTTAATGTTAACACAAAAAATGTCCCCTTCTGATTGGAACCACGTTGACAGCATGACTTCTGCTTCTGCTGACTCACTGTCAACCAAATGCAAAGCAAACCTGATCTCTAAATTCAACCTCCGATCTAAGAAGAAACCAGAGCCACACATCACAAAGCTGGATGTCAACAAGACCGTTATTAATCAGAGAAACATCCAAATTTCTGACAATCTGAAGACGGTACAGGCCAAATGACTAAATTTCGCTGTCACCCCTAAACATATACCAGTAAAGGATGTGATGTATCAGGTTGATGTAGCCCTCAGAGGCATAGGATACATCCATGCGGATGTAGCAAGAGCTGAAATAGCCACTATTCTTAAAAATGCTAAGAAACCCACTAGCAACATTAGCAAAAACGAACGCTCTGAACTCGCGAACCTAAAAAAGAGAGATGATATAGTCATCCTGTCGGCCGACAAGGGCAATGCCACGGTTATCATGGATAAAGGCTCATACAACAACAAAATCCCGAACCTACTCAATGATGGGAGTTACTCCAAAATTAAAAGCGATCCTACTAACAGCCTAACGACAAAAACCAACAAAATCATCACGAGTTCGATTTCCATAATCGCACCAACCAAACGTCCCTCCCTAAAACCCTCGGCGGCAAGACCTCCCAGATTCTATGGTCTTCCCAAGATCCATAAAGAAGGCACCCCACTACAGCCCATCGTGTCCACAATCAACTCTCCTACCTACAAACTAGCCCATTTTCTATCAGATACTCTGCTTCCCTTCACTGGCAAGACCTCTTCAGCAGTACTTAACTTAACCCAATTGGTATCTATGGTCAAGGACATGGTACTATCTCCTGACGATATCCTCGTCAGTTTTGATGTGGTATCGCTGTTTACCAAAGTCCCAGTGCCTGACACCCTAACAATAATTGAAGACTTGGTCCAACATGGATTGAATTCGGATGTACCTGCGCTGGTTAGGCATTGCCTCACCAACGCTTATTTTACCTGGAATGGCAACTTCTACAAACAGAATGAGGGTACCCCTATGGGCTCCCCCTTGTCACCAGTGATAGCCAATGTGTTCATGGAAAAGTTTGAATCAGACGCCATCCAGACATCCACCCTACGTCCTTCCCTGTGGAAGAGGTATGTTGATGACACTTTCGTCATTTGACCACATGGCCTCCCAGCATTGAACCATTTCCTGGACCACATCAATTCCAGACACCCATCCATCAGATTCACCATGGAAGTGGAGAAAGATGGCAAACTACCATTCTTAGATGTTCTGTTTGAGAGGACACCTGATGGATCCTTGGGACATTCTGTCTACAGGAAAACCACCCACACAGATTCCTACTTGAAACCTGATTCCCACCACCACCCGGCTCAAAAGAATCCTCTCATCAAAACCCTATACCACAGAGCTCATGGCATATCTGACCAACACCACCTGGCCAGTGAATTAAAACATGTACATCGGTCCCTCAAGATGAACAGATACTCTGACCGCACTATCCGCCAAGCTGTTTCTCCCACCATACAGAAACAACCACCTGAAACTCCGATCAAAACTATCACGTTGCCATACATAGCAGGCGTGACCAAAAAGATCTCCAAATTTTTAAACAAACATAAGATCCAAGTCCGATTCAGTACAGTACATAAAATCCGTGATCTAATTCCATCTGTAAAAAATGTCATTCCTGACTTGCAATACCTTGGAGTCTATAAATTGAGTTGCATCTGTGGTGATTGTTACATTGGGGAAACGAAACGTCATGTATCCGATCGTGTCCGCGAGCCAGAGGTCGCAAACGGGTTTTAATTCCTTACCCGTACCCGGCCGCACCAGGGTCGCAAATGGGTACCCGTACCCGGCCGGGTACGGGTACCCGTACCCTGCCCGATACCCGGCCAGGAACGGGTAGCCAGGTATCGGGTAGGGTACAGGTACGGGTACCTGATTGCGACCTCTGGGATGAAGCCATGTTGCCAGCGCGGGTGGGTTGATTTTAGGAACTTGAATTGTGAGAAGAGACAAGACGTTGGGCAATGAGTGACAAACGGTTACTCACTAGTGATTCACGGCATACCCGTACCCGGCCGCACCAGGGTCGCAAACGGTTACCCATACCCGGCCGGGTAGCCGGGTATTGGGTAGGGTACGGGTATCGGGTACCCGGTTCGACCTCTGCCGCGAGCACAAGATAGATCTGAAACACGGCAAAATTGAGTCTTCCGCCGTTGCCGATCATTGCTACAACGCTGTGGGCTCTCATGATATTGTCTTTTCCGAGACCAAGGTGCTCTGCAAACCTTCTGGCTACCATCAAAGGTTTGTACACGAAGCCATCCAGATATACAAACACAGACATAACTTCAACCGTAATGATGGGTACAAACGGAGTAATCATTGGAAAGACGTTATTAACCATGTAAAAAAGATTTAACTACGCATATTTGTACCATCTTATTTGACAGGTACTATTCTACTTTACCGAGTGTTGACATCCCCAGCGTTTAACAGTACTGCTTTCTTCTTTGATTTGTATTATCAGCTAACACCGGCCACAACCCCGAGTCGATGTGCACCAATTGTTCTCTTTTAGCCCCCCCCCCCCCCCCCACCGTGCCATTCCCTGGCTACCACATTCAGATAAGCCCCTCCCCCCCTCCCCCTTAACTTGTATATAAGAGCTTGTCTCTTGGATTTTTTCCTCACTTGATGCAGTAAATTTAGCTGTGACGGTCCCACCTGATGACGGAGACTTGTGTTGCCTCCGAAACGTCGTGATTTATTATTTTATTTATATTATTATTTCTATTATATTTTTATTATGTATTATTATTATTTTTCACCTACGTGACTTTACCGAAAAAACCTAAGAGTATTTGTCCTTTGTCAACGTGACACATTTTTTTACTGATTGGCCGTGTCGGGTGGTGGAGGGTTGACACATTTATAAATAACGCGATCTAACCCAAAAACATGTATTATGAATACTTTCGTTCAGTTATCTGTGTGGCCCAGTATAGAAAGTACGGTCCTGGATCTGAAATTATTATTCTGCCCTAGACTGCGTTCTACAAAGTGACCAGCAGGCGGCATTGTTAGACCACAACTGAGCCGAGCCACTCCGTGTGTTTTCACCAGATATTCACCACGTCTTAAATACCATTATTAGGACACCTATATAGAGAGCACTCTAAAGTGGCTATTTCATTATCGTTAAAGATGGGGCAATCCATCGATTTTTATTCACGTTTGTGGCCTGTGGGATTTTCTCCCTAAGGGCCCAATAAAGACCACATTAGCATTACCAAATGTGGCCTGGAAAATGCAATAGATATAATCACCGGCGTTTCGTGCAATGCCCCTTGTTCGCGACACATTTAAGGAGAGCATTCAACAATAACATGAGCTGCAACGGGCGAGAATAAATAAATACTCTCGCAGTGACAGGAGTCGGTGAGCGCGCTCCGGCGAAAAGCTGGTGTTTGCTGGAGTGGAAAATGTGGCCCTGGGCTCAGTGAGTTCTCAACTTCTTTTTGATTCTGTGAAATAAATGTATGAATAATGAGCGTCAATATTTTCACCTATTGCCGGTTGTGTAAGTGTCATCATAACTAGCTTGTACCGCAAGCGAATAAACAAACGTCAGCGGACGCTCTGCATGGGCGACGTTATTTGTTCGCGCGCGCTGGTTAACCTTGGAGACCACTTCGCGTACGACCAACGAGTGGAGAAAGGGCTTTTATATCGTTCTAGGTCACCGTGTGGATTTACATTTCATCGTGGTTATTGTATATTACCAGATTCATCCATGATGATTCACCAGTGACTCTCGTGCATGATATAATTTCACACATTTATAAACCAACCTCACGCACCCCTCTTCCCCCTCCCCCCCCGGGACATTGCCACGTAGCCCCCAGGGATCCGTGTACCCCCCCCCCCCCGCGGTTGGGGGGGGGGGATACACGGATGTGTAGCTACGATGCTGCTGGCAGTGGACCGATGGACGTCGTTTGTGCGCGCGGCTGGATAGTTTCCCCGCCGCTGGTGACGTGCGCCTCGTTGTTTGATGTCCCCTGCTGTCTTCGGCGTGCGTGGCACTTTGCCCGCGCCCGACAACATTCGCTGCGTCTGCCGTGAGAAGTTGGCGAAACGGCGGCACCGAGACGAAGAACACTTTTATTTTTGTTGCCAGAATTGCACGCTGAGCAATGTACGCTCACGTCCTAGATCGCATTTTCCCCAACAGCCCACGGGTACCGCTGTGGCGCGGTTAATGCCTCGCGCTCACGGCGGACACGCGGCTTGGAGACAGACACCTGTGTATGTGGGATTCACGCAGCGATAATTAACAATTAACACATTGTCCTGCGGAGGGAGCTGGTAGGAACGTTGGGTTGCTCGGTCAATGGCCAGGGTCAACGGCGGCGTGGTGTATTCCGCAAATATGGCCGACTGTGAGGGCGGGCACAAGCCGGCGTGAGTAGGTTAAACGTTGAGTTTTATAAGGGCACCACGGGGTGACCAGCCCCTCCACACCCAGCCCCACCCCTCCCACCTCCCACCCAGCCCCACCCTCCCCACCCACCCCATCCCCACCCAGCCCCTCCCCACCCTCCCCTCTCCACTCAGCCCCACCCCTCCCATTTTTGGATGCACGACGGACGGACAATAATCCCCTGTGGGCTGGTGTAACCAGGAGGTTCCTACCAGTATTACTGCGGTGTCTGCGTGTGTCTGTCTGTGTCTGTGTACGTGTGGGGAGCGCTACGACGCCGGCCACCCGAGTTCGATTCCCACTCACGGCCAACAACAATGACAATTATCTTGGGCCTCCTCTAGGTTATAACAACACTTCTACAACATCAGAGTGCAGCGCTGCATTAAATACGCACTACAATGACAATAATTTAAAGCGATTTTAAGCATTTTTTTTATTTTAAAAATGGAAATATGGTTTTGGGGGGGGCAGAGCTTTGTGACGTCATAATTGAGGGGGGCTCTGACTTTTTATGACGCCGTGTGACGAGGGGGGGGGGGGGTCAAAAATCGTCCAAAATCGCGTGACGTCATTTATGGACGGCCCCTGGGGATTCGACAACGGGAGCAGCAGATCGTCGCCCCATTGCTTGGGGCGATGTCGTTGAGGCTTTTGTTGGGTATCCAAGTGGAGTAATGGTTTTTCCCAATCAAAAAATATCGTACATCTGATTTCTCGTTCACTGCCTCCTCAACGCATTCATGAGAGCGTGACTGGCAGTTACATTCATTCCATAATACAGGTGTTTGGGTTAGATCGCGTAAATATTTAGATCACGTAAATAGTTATGCGATCTAACCCAAAAAAACTATTATGGATAATATTGGTCGCGAAAGCCTACGTGTTACATTCCTGTCATACTCAACGTGTTTTTGGATAGACCTAAACTAACAACTACATTTTTGTTTTATTTTACCAGGTAATTAGCAACAGAAAGGAATACTGAATCCATGGTACAGCATGTCCTGTTGATCGCCAAAAAGTAACACTGCAGTCCTTAAACCAGTGGGCATATCAGATTAAACTGTTTAAAATATTTTGTATTTTACCAGGTAAGGCCCGCCGAGCTATCTGGCTCTTTTTCAGAAGCGACCTGGCCTCAAGTGATCGCTCAATGAAGTGGGCTTATCATCACGTGGGAATGTATAGCAGCAGACAGATGCTCCAAACGCGTGATGTTGATTCTGAATGTGGAGGGGAAACCCGGAGGACCCGGAGAAAACTCCACGCGGGCACAGGGAGAGAGACACGCAAACTCGAAATATCCAGCAGCAGCTGGATATTTCGAACACGTGACCTCCTGCACACCAGGCGAGGTGGTCAACATCTCCTAGCCAGTGTGGCGCCACAAGCACCTGCTCATCCCACTCTTCTTCCAAACAAGTTCGAAGGCGCACGCAGAACGTGCCTGAAGAGATCATTGCCAGCAGAGTGCTGTGGTGCAAAATCCACTGTTGTACTGTACTATGCCGCGATGTCTATGCTCCCTGCCCTTACCAACCCACACCGACCAGCGTGGGGAAGTATGGTCAACACAACAACAAATCAACCCCCCCACCCCACCGCACGTCGTGGGAAGAGCCGTCACCTGGCAGCGGATTTACCAAAGAGTTCCGGGGCCATACTCTTTGGTTTTTTCGGTAAGGTCACGTAGGTCAAAAATAAAATAAATTAAAATGAAAACAACTAAATTAATTTTGTTGTTTTCATTTTAATTTATATTAATTTATTCTAAATTAATGTATTTTAATTTACTCTAAATAAAATAAATTGAAATGAAAACAACGAAATTAATTTACTTGTTTTCATTTTAATGTGACTTTACCGAAAAAACCAAAGAGTATGGATCCTTGCAGTCACGAAAACTTCAAATCTAGAAGTTCCGGGGCCACCGCGCAATGGAACGGCGAGAGAGAGAGAGGAGCGAGAGAGAGGAGCGAGAGAGGAGAGAGACGTGGAACTCGGTGACCTTTAGCTGAAGGTCACCGCTGCCGAGTGGTAGCCTCGCCTTGTGCCGGGCGGGGCGCGTGGCACTGCGTGGGGCAGCACTCGGCTAGCGGGCAGCAGAAGGGAGTCCATCGACTGGACGTGAATGACGACAAAACAAACACAAAACAAAAGAGCTTCATAGCTCATCGGATTCCTCCTCCGGTATAAATAAAGATTCTGAGTCTGAGCGAAGAGTAGGTTGGGTGGCGCGGGGAAGGGGGGGGGGGGCGTTGCAGAGGTAGTCGCGGTAAGAATCGGTCGCAATGGGTGGTGGGAGAGTATCTATGGGACCTTTTTGACGGTATCCAAAAAAGGTATCCCATAGATATCACTGCTCGACCCGAGCTGTGAGTGTTCTGCTACTGGCGTTGTCTTTGTGCTGTTCGCTTTTTGGCGTTCTCTCGTGAGTGAGACTAGGCCATAAAGAAGGCCGCTGACTCTGGTGTAGGCCAATCAGTTTCAAAGACAATGCCAAATAAATTATCAGAGCAGACGAAAAGAACACCAAAGGAATATTAAGTATTCCCAAACACAACTGTCGGCAGTGGCAGAACACGCGTGCCAACAAGGACAATCAGTTGATTTGGATAATGTTGCAGTTCTGTGCAAAGCTAGTTACTACTGCCCAAGACTAATTAGATAATCCATTGAAGTTGAGAGAAATAAAAACAAATTTAACCGTTCTGATAGCTACAGGCTTAGAGATTCTTGGAAGCGAATTATCAAGTAATACTACGCTGTTTCACTGCATGCCTCCACGTCGATGATGATTAACTGAGCAGCCACTAGCAGGTATTGCGTTTCCTTGCACACAAAGACGGCAGGATGTGCATGCATGGCGTGCGTGGTGGTGGTGCGCGCATAATGTATGTGCATCGTGCACGTGCATGGTGCATGCACATTAGCGATTCATAATAAATGTCGTGGGTTTGCTCTCCAACACACCGGTGGGCTGAAGCAGTAACTATTTGGCGTTTTGTTTTCCAGACAAATCCTTTACTAATTAGCTGCGTCGGGTGGTAGCGGGTTGACTGGCACATTAATACTTACGCGATCTAACCCAAAAAACTTTATTATAAATAATATTGGTCGCGAGAGCCTACGTGTTAAACACATTAGCTATGTTGATTACCCTATGAATAACCCAACCGGTAATAGATATCCATTGTAATGTATATGACGACATTAACCGCCCCCCCCCCCGGCCTTCGCACCTGATTGGCTCACAAGTGACGACGTCATATGTACCCCCCTCTGTTTAAGACCGAGACAGGGGGAGGATTTCTCCACAATTCGGGCTGTCGCCTCATGATGCCGGTTGCAATTGCCGGCGAAACGTCACTGTACTCGAATTGCAGATGTTGTGGGTTTACTCTCTAACACACCGGTGGTGCTGAACCAGTAACAAATTGGCACGTTTTGTTTACGTGACAAACCTTACTAATTGGCCGTGTCGGGTGGTGGCGGGTTTAACAACATTTATATTTACTCGATCTGAACCCAAAAACTTCCATTATGGATAATATTGGTCGCGAAAGCCTACTAAGCATGCTGGTTTGCGTGTTTGGCCACAAAGTACGCGTGGTTAATGCACACTTGATGCCTTGCAAATTGGAAATCTATTTAGCGTTCGAACATCTTAACACCTAATCGTCTTTTTCATCATGGTGGGGGAGAGTGGGCAGGATGGTGCAGAGTGAGGCCGACCACCGAGACGGCAACTGGCGTGACCATGGGGGAAGAGACAACATAACCAACCAACATAACCAACCAACTTAACTAAGCAACATAACCAACCAACATAACCAACCAACTTAACTAAGCAACATAACTCACCAAAATATTTTTTATTTTACCAGGTGTAATGAGAGAGCGCCACCTAAGGGACGACGAAGGGCTGCACAGGCACTGCCGGGTTACTCATATCCAATCAAAGGAAAGGGTTCAATGGGCGGAGCTCATGGATATGTTTGGGAAGCGTCGAGAAGGTTCTACGAGGGGCGTGGTTAGAGAGCGATATAGGGAGAGGCAGCGAGAGGACTCGGGGTCGGTGTGGGAAGCCTGGAGTCCGGACTGCATCTTCGCCTACCTCGCCACGTGGCTGGCGACCTCTGCCGGCGAAGCCCTCTCTACTCCCCGCGAGCTGCCAGCCAGCGGCGAGCGTGAGAAGACAGAGAGAGATGCGCCGTAACGGACGACAAGGGAGCGCAAAGCTGTGCAGTAATTGTTAATACAAAGTCTACAGTCATCGTGGAAGTGCTTTATTACACAGGTAAGGCCCGCCGAGCTATGTAGCTCTTTTTCAGAAGCGACCTGGCCTCAAGTGATCGCTCAAGGAAGTGGATTATCGTCACGTGGGAATTTATAGCAGACAAATATTCTTAACGCGTGATGTTGATTCTAAACGTGGAGGGAAAAACCGGAGGACCCGGAGAGAAATCCACGTGACCACCATGGGGAGAGAGACACCGCAAACTCGAAATATACAGCAGCAGCAGGCGTCAGGGTCGGGATCGAAGCCACGACCTCCTCTATACCAAGTGAGGTAGTTAACATCTCGCCACCATGGCGCTTGTATACACTGATTAGACTGAGTAGTGATGCGAGTCAAATTACTTCTCAACACCCAGCCATTCGGTTCACCATGGAGGTCAAAGAAGTGAACAGCCTCCCCCTACTTCTCCTGGAAGTTCTGCCTGGACGCAATCCACGGGCTAAAAACTAAGTCGGAGTGTTTATCGTGAGAAGACGCAGCCACGCCGCCACCCACGACCAACTCCCCCCGTACATTTACTGCATCGCGCGCTTCTGCGGTCGTCTGGAACACTCTTTCTTTCGATATTAGGAAGCCACTAGGAGCTATGCACTTTCAAATCATCTACTTTGAAAACGAATTGATTTAGAACTGATTTTTGTGTGTTAGCTTGTTATCCTTTCCCCCCGCACCCCCGATTGCCACAGTTGGCTATGTACGGTGCACAAGAAATTCAACATTTATACATGACACTAAGCAGTCCTCCACCTCCGTTCGTTCCTCTCTCAAAGCCTCACCTCTTCTCCATCATCGCCCATTCCCTTCCTCTCCCCTTGCCCCTCCACTCCGTCCAATCCCTCCCCTATAGCCCTTTCGTGACCCCACGTGCCCTCTGTTATGGTCACTCATTCCTCAGCCGTTGCCAACAAAATCACTACATTTTTGTTGCTTCTTTCAAAACTACGTAAAGCGCCTTGAGCTAAAGGTGCGTGTTTGCATCCGCTACGTACGGGGAAGTGCTTGCTGATAGCGTGGAGCTTGGACAACGACACCTCGACTTGCTGCTCAGGGCAGCTGAGCCGCTGATTGGAGTCCATCCGAATCCGGGCCCCTTCATCCGCACCATCGTTGCAGCACGGGCTGATATAATAGGGCTACGACATGCACCATCTCTTCATCATCTGCACCTGCAACCCGCACTCCTGAGGACGCTCTCTGTCCTTGGGCTTCTCCGAGGCCAACGTCGGAGACCGCATCGGCACCGTGGTTGCAGAGGTGGCAGGGGCCGCCGTTCACAGGTCGACCTCGAACCAGCCAACTCCTCTGTTCCCTCGACGCCTCACCTGCACGGATCTTCACATCTACCTTCACATATCCGCCTCGGTCTGCTCAACGCACGCTCCATCACCAATAAATCAGCCCTGATTCACGATACCATCTCGGACCACCACATCGACCTTTTGCTCATCACTGAGACCTGGTGCAGGCAAGACTCCCCGCCAGCTATCTCTCTGGAAGTTGCGCCCCCAGGATACAAGGTTCTACATAAACCTCGCGCAACTAACCAGCGGGGTGGTGGCTTAGCGGTCGTTTACAATGCTCACTTGAAAATTAAAGAGCTCCATCTACCAATGGCTCAGGCCACATTCGAGGTCCAGTCCGTATCCCTTACTACTAACGAGTGCTTTAACATTATTTCCATCTATCGCCCTCCAGATGGCAGCATCAACACCTTCGTAAATGAGCTTTCGGAATTCCTATATCTGATTCCTAACCCATCTCACAGGCTCGTGCTTACAGGCGACTTCAATTGCCCCGGCAATACCCCAGCCTCCATCGATAGTCACCTTGAGTCAACTTTGGCCTGCCATAACCTGGTCATCACAAACTCAGGCCCCACCAGAGCTTCGTCAACAAACGTTGAGAGCATGCTCGACCTGGTTCTGGAACCTAACCAGCACCGACGCATCACTGCACTGGGAGTTTTCCAAACTGGTTACTCCGACCACCGCCTTATACTTTCTTCCCTCCATTTTCCGAAGCCAATCACCATCAAATTCACCCGCAACTTGCGTAATTTTAAGGGTATCGAATTTTCTGCTTTTCGTCACCTCCTTGCAAACTCGCTTTCAATGTTATCCCCATCATCGGATCCAACCGTCTGCGCTCTCCAACTAGAAGCTGACATGAGGGCGGCGCTGGACAAACTAGCTCCATTAAAATCACGAACCGCTAGGCAGTCTTCTCACGACACTCACTGGCTCTCAAGAGATGCCATCATTGCTAAGCGAACCAGGAGGCGTCTTGAACGTATCGCATCCCGCAGTGGTCTACCTGCTGATCGACTTGCTTACAGAGTCGCCTGCAGGAAAACTAACAAACTGATCCTTGTCTCACGTTCCTCCCACATTGAGGAACGCATCAAAAAAGCAACCGGAAACCCGCGCATTCTATGGAAAACTCTCAAAGATCTTCTCCATCCTGGTAGCACCATGGTCCCTCACCTTAGCGATCCCCTTGCCTCACTGAAACTTGCCACCTCTTTTAATACTTACTTCAACAACAAGCTAATCGCCGTCGCAAACTCGTGCACGTCTACTGACACATTGCACCATTGTACCCCGCTCATGGTACCTAAAATTGTAAGCACTAACCCAGACACTCTTCTAACTATGCTAAAGCCTGTGTCTACAAAAGACGTTTTCGCTTTAATTGAATCACTTCCTTTGAAGTCATCTCCACTCGACGTGCTCCCAGGATCCTTGTTCAAGCAATGTGCTCCGGAACTCGCCATCATGATCAGGAACATCGCAAATGCCTCCTTCTCTTCGGGGTGTTTTCCGTCCAACCTCAAATCTGGCCTGGTTTCTCCCTTGTTAAAGAAACCAAATCTAGATCCGGATGACCCATCTAGTTATCGTCCCATCACTAACCTCTCGAACCTCTCTAAACTCCTTGAACGACTAGCCCTCGCCCAGCTACAACCACACGTCACCTCCTCCGCAAACTACTGCAACTTCCAGTCAGCTTACCGTCAAAACTATTCCACAGAAACAGCACTCACTAGGGTGCTCGATGACATTTTAACGATCGTTGATTCCGGCTCAACTGTTGCACTTGTAAGTCTGGACATTTCGTCAGCCTTCGACACCATCAACCATTCGCTCCTTACTTCCCTCCTGAAATCCGACTTCGGTATATGCGGCTCAGCACTCAAGTGGATAGCTTCGTACCTTTCTGACCGGCAATCCTCAGTCAGGGTGGGCATGTCCACATCGCCTGAAACAAGAGCATTATGCGGGGTTCCCCAGGGCTCTGTTCTAGGTCCCCTGCTCTTCACAGCCTACACTTCCCCGATCGGCCGACTCATTGCAAGCTTCGGTGTTAAGCATCACTCATACGCGGATGACACGATTCTATTCACCGCCATCGATTCTAGCAATGCATCTGGATTCGAGAGGCTCTCGGAATGTACCACCGCCGTGCAACAATGGTTCACTGCACACAACCTAGCCCTTAATCCGAAAAAGTCAGTGGCCATCATGTTAGGTACCAAGCAACGTCTCAATTCAGCAGCACTCCCCACACACATACACATCTTCGGTCATAGCATCAAGTTCACCAACCACTTCAGCTACCTCGGTGTCATCCTAGATTCAACTTTATCCTTCGACCGTCAAACCAACCATATCATCAGCTCATGTAACTTTCACCTGAAGGCTCTTAGACACATACGTCCTCTCATCTCTACTGAAATTGCCAACACTTTGGCATGTTGCATAGTTGGGTCTCGCCTTGACTATTGTAACTCCGTCCTTGTCCGGACCTCTGCTGGCAACCTAAGGAAGCTTCAAAGACTACAAAATAACCTAGCACGCGTCGTCATTGCCCACACTCATCCCCGCCTCGACTCACTAGCTCGTCTCCGCGCTCTCAACTGGCTCCCCATTGCCAGTAGGGTCACATACAAGACCGCCTGCCTCTGCCACAATGCCTTCATATCCGCCTGCCCGCCGTACCTTTCTTCATTACTGACAACTTGCAGCTCAGCACACGGCAGATGCCTGCGCAGCGCGACTCACGACCTCCTCTCAATACCAAGATCCAGGATGGTCATGTCTACGCGCCGCTTCTCGGTGGCAGCCCCAACAGTCTGGAACGATATCCCTCTGCACATTCGCAGCATCACCTCAATCGCCTCCTTCAAGAGACACTTAAAAACTCACCTCTACAATCATGCTTTTGAGCGACTCTGAGCTTGGCTCCGCGCCTCTGAGTTGCGGCCACTACGTCTGCAAATTTGCGCGCGTTACAAATTGTACTATTATTATTATTAAAATAAAGTAAGATAAGTTCAGACTCTTTCTCATCAAGACGCTAATGGGCCAATACTAACAGTGTCTTACATCTCAGTCCGAGAGGCTCGCGAACCAAGTAAGAGATGTGCCGTCCGCGTCTCTAAGAAAATTATTTTGGATTTGAACGAACTTTGAACGCACTTGCAAGCGGTTGTCTCTGGAGAAATCCCATACTTATGAATGATCCATTACCTGAGGAAGAGCAGAATGCCCGTGGCAGCTCGCCTGTTTGTAAATGCCATATCGCCACAATCAACGAGTCCGTCCAGGATGTTAATAAATAAGCATTCTACTCGACGCGTCTGGGAAGTCACTCACAACACGTGTGTGTACTTTACAAATTACCGACGAGATTTCATATCCAAACCATCTCGGCTTGTTCATGTTTTACATTTGACTGTACTTCGTCAACTCACGAGCTGAGACCAACCGACATGAAATATAATAGCTTAAAATAATTAGTTCGTGTCAGGGAGCTGAATCTAATATTTTAGCCTCAGAAGTAACTCGTTACGCGATTGCATTAATGCGAACTTGCAATCAATCTCGTCGTTTACTCTATTTCATTAGGTGACGTGGACGGTCGATCAGACGATGCTTGCAGCCACGTGACGCACTCGAATCCGAGTTGGCGCCACCACTGCAGTCGCGCCCTGGCAATGTGGAATTTCCACCACCGACCAACGGAGAAACGAGTTGCTGCCATACGAGCATGGGAGGAACTTTGACCTTCGACGGTAGTTGTCAAGGAGGGGCGATGCTGAGACGCGCGTGATTCTATTCTATTTTATTTTTTTATTTACACGCTTTTATTTAACTCACTCTGTTGTCGTTGTCGTATCCTCAAATATTGTAATTCAATTTTTACCCACTTCCCAATTTGGTATCGACTGAAAACTTTGTATACTTATGTCATACTGATGACAATACTATATTCTATCATTAAAAATAAAACAAAATTGTAAACAATCTTTTTACACGCTTTCTATTAACTCACTCTGTTGTGTAACCTCAAATCTTGTAACTCGATTTTAACCCATTTCCCAATGTGGTATCGACCGCAAACTTGCTACACTTATGTCATACTGATGACAATACTATATTCTATCAAAAAAATTCAAAAATATATTTTTAAACATTCTTTTGTATATGTTATATTTTGGCTTGGGTCGAATTGTCCACACTCAACTGACGTTGGCTGTAAATCACCACGGACCCTGACGTTATGACAAGCTTCGGGGCCACTTCCTCGAGTCGTGGAGTTCTTCCATTACTAGTAGGGTACATTTCATAAAAGCGTGTTTAAAAAAAAGTTGTTTTTAAATATTACTTACTTCTATTTTACTCTGCTCGTGGTGGTGTGATGCTGCAAGGCCATGGGACACACGGGGGGGGGGGGTGGAGGTGGGAGCTGACAGTCCGTCTCGTCTCAAGCACCCCCCCGGCAGTGCGTCGTGTTCCCACGGCACCGAGGAGCAGTCACACAACAAAGCAACGCGAGACGGCGAGAAGCTCAATTCCGGCCACATGGATGAGCGCGCCACAGAAACTTTGACGATCGGTGAGGAGAGGTCAGCGACCCTTCGCAGAAGAAGAATATAATAATAGTTGTTATTGGGGTTTGTTGTTCATAATATAAGTTTTTGGGTCAGATCGCGTTATTTATAAATGTGTCGTAACCCTCCACCACCCGACACGGCCAAACAGTAAAAAATGTGTCACGTTTTTCAAAGGACAAAATAATTCACTTCTTTAGCCCACCGGTGTGCTGAAGAGAGAATCAACAGCATTTTAAAATTTGAGTAGTACGACGTTTCGCTGGTAATTACAATCAGCTTCATCGGGCAAGAATGGTGAAGCTCTCCTGTTGCTCCCGGTCTTAAATAGAGCAGCAGCAGGGTGACGTCATCATTTAATTCAATCTGGTGCAGTGATTCGAGGCCAAGAGGGGTTTTGTTGTCTTTGACCAAAAGTAGTTTGATAGCCGCAGCATCACACGCAGAGCTACTTTGTACACAAACACGGCAGCTGGTACACAGCAGATGACAAACACATTCTGACTTAAGCAGAATCGGTGATGGAATAAACTGCGTCTGTTTCGTTTGTTTTCCTCCCCTTAGTTATTCCTTAACAGTAACAGCTCGACTGTTGGACATTTTGTCGTCACCACAAGACATTCCATAGCGACCCATTCCCCCGTCATATTTCATCAATTATATTTTACGTTAAATTACGTGTAACATTTAAAACAATTTAAACGGCCTTCGCCCCCATTAACCCCTTCACTGGAACAAACTTCCCCTCCCCTTAAGCAGTCACCTTCGATCACGAATTTCCGCTCCTCATTCAAAACTCACTTATTGCTCCCTAATTCACCCCACGACCCTCCCCCCTCAATCTCCCCCTCATAACCAGCACCAACGTCACTGTTCATTCTTCATATTCTCATTACATGGCCATCGCCCATTAACCCACAGCCAATCCCTTCATCCTCATTTACTCTCATCAATTTCGCTTCTTTCACCGAAATCACGCGCCACGGCATTCGCCGCCCATTGCTTCCTCCGATCTATTTCATTCACCTCATCGCCACCATCACATGCGTAATTGGCGGCGTTGCTGGTTCAGTGTAAAGCGCCTTTGTTAAGGCGCTACAGAAATTCCGTGAAGATAAGAGGACAAAGAGCCGCATGGCGGGAACGCCCCTTCGCGCTCACCGTGTATGACCTCTCCGCTGCTGGATGAAACCCCGCACCCCGCGAGTCACTGCCACCTCTCACCTGCCCCGTGACGCAACTGCCCCACGTGTTGCCCCCAGGTGGTCGCTATTTTATCTACCATGGAGGGATGATGGAGACGATGATGATGGATGATGAAATGTGCAAAATTAAACGGGACTGGTGGTATATGGCGAATTCTCTGCCGGGCGAGGTAAATATAAGTACTCAGCGGTGCCAGTGAATATTCCACCTTCCTCCATATGTATTCACTCCGATCATGATCAGTCATCAAAATCACGTGGCCGTAATTAATAAACATTCCTTACACCTTCTGCTGCCTCAGTCTTCGTCCGTTTTGGCGAAGCTCTCTAGTCAGAGTGACAAATGGGTATTCATCTGCAATTCCACTCAGGAAACGCGTGTATGTATATTGAACTTCTTTTGCACCGTACGTAGCCAACCGTGCTAATCGGAGGTGCTGATTATTTCTCTATAATCAATTTCTCCATCGTCATATCTCCATCGTCTTTTCTCCATCATCATATCTCCATAATCATCTTCATTTCTCTACCATAATTTCTCCATCATCATAATTTTTCCATCATCATCATACAATGAGCACCACTCCTCCCTACATGCGAATGCTCATGTGAGCGTGGGAAGGAGGCAGACATTTAAGCGCCCTACAGCGATGACAATGATGTCGAGCCAGGCTTGGTGAGCACGCCTGTCTAATTCGTGTCCTACTGGCAAATATTCCGATTGCTAAACATTGACTGGAAAGAGGATTCCAATATTGGTTTGTGTACAAGCCGTTATCACTGTGTCAGCGACAGGGTTTACCTGACCCTACTTGTTCAGTTCAAGTAGGTGAAAGTGTGGTTCAGCACCACCGGTGTAAGCTGCTGGTGGGAATGTAACTGTTTTTCACAGGGTTCGTAGCGCAGCGCGCAAACCACTGTGCCACCAGTCCCCCTTCTCCATCGCCAGATACAGCACTACCCCGGTTTACGTCGGGGATGCGTTCCTGAAAGGTGCGGCAACGAAGATGCGACACGACGTCAATCAGAGCGACGTACATTGGTAGTGGGTGGTGGAGGAGGCGAAGGCTGAGAGGCGATGGATAGCGAGAGTAAGGGCGGACGACGCTGCCAGCGGCGTGAGTGTGGGTGTCGAGGCGACGCTAATCAGGTAGCAGCATTAATTACAAAGTGACGACGTATCTGCGAAACGACGTTAAAGGGGGGTACGTAATTCGGGGTATTGCTGTGGAAATGCAAATGAAGGTTCGTGCAGCGAGCAACGAGCAGCGTGCAAATGGCTGGAAAGTGTAAATGTGTCCACAGTGGATCTCGAGTGGGTGGGGAACACGTGGCCCCCCACTCGGCAAGTCAGCGGGGGGTGTGCGCAGTCGCAAGGAGTGGGGGGGGGCGACTGTGAGTTTTCACATCCACGCACTTTGCAGGTGAGCGCCTAGCCCTCCAGCAGCTGCGCGCCCACTACTGCACGCCTCCGCTACAACGCAGATTTCGTTTCGGAGACACGGCAACGCACGTGGCTTTCAATCGTCGTTTTTGTTCAATAAGTACTTTATATGAGTTTATTCGTACCTCTGTGCTTTCACTCATTACACGCAAAGTGCTCGCCACAAATGAACCACAGTACCCTGCTAACCTCGTCAAGGAGCATGAACCATCACGCGAACTCCGGTCATCCTCGTAGCAGCAGCGGCTTGTTGTTCACCGTCGAACAAAGATGTCGGTTACCGCGTCGCGCGCTTTCATATGAGCTTCTGGGGCCGTCTGGAAAGCTCTTCCGATATCAGGAAGCCACTGGAGGCAATGCATTTTTAAATGTACACTGAAAACTCTTTTTTAGAGCTGCTTTTTGTGTGCGTAGTTTGTTGTCCTTCCCTCGCACCTCCGATTAGCACGGTTGGCTACGTACGGTGCGAAAGAAGTTCAACGTCCTGTACATACACGAGACTCTGGTGCCTGACGTCTTGGCGAGAGGGCCCACTAAATGTGACGTTGCGTCAATAGCAATCACGGTCGAGTCGGAGTGTATCTCTGCTCAGCCAACCAAAGAAAATGCACGGAGGATCTTCATTCGCAGCCAAGCCACTCCTGGACCTGTAGTGATGTGAAATTGGGTCACTGCGGCGTTTAGCGCCACCTACTGATAGAAGAGTGGAACTGCGAGGGTTAGAGCCTCTCTCTGACACCAGAGTATGTTATGGCATGGAAAGGGGCCCTAGGGGGCATGGTTCAGGTGACTGTCAGAGAGGGGCAGTTGAGGATGTGGCAGTCTGGTTGAACCCGAGAGGGCACGTGACCAGGACAGGGTAAGAATGTGGGCCAAAGGTGGCGAGAGGGACACGTGGTGTATGGGCCAGAACCTTCTGGGAGGATCCAGAAGAGGGCGTGCCCAAAGGCGGAGCCACTTCACGCTCAGGGGCATAAAAGGGAGGTCCCAAGAGCCGATCGGGGCTATCTTCTGGAATGGAACCCGCCGTGATACGCCTCTTAGGTCTCCAGTCTTCACGCTCGGCATCGTGGGTCAGGCAGTGTGTTAACTGACCTGACCCGGTTATATAGTTACCCCGTGGTGGTTACCACTATATAGCTATCCCATTGTACGTTTATATAGTTACCCCGTTGTGGTCAGAGAATAGACATGTTGCCTCTTAAGTCAAGTATGTGTTTAATGAACCCACTACCCTCCCATTGGTGCGGCCATTCTACCCATAGGATGATGCCAATGTTATTCTTATTATGATTACAATCCTTTATTTTGCCCATAAAAGTCTCACTGGAAAGCCTCATTCTCGTAACGAGTGTCAGCTTTGGATGTGATGAGAAACCGGGGTGCTTAGTGGAAGAAGACGAAGGGAAAAAACTGAAATATTGACAGCATGGTCCAGATGTCTTGTGATCCTCCAATTAAATGACCCCTACCATTATTGTTCCTTATTCATTCATGATTTATGTTTCCGCGTCTCTGATACCTCAACACCCGCTGAGCTTGGGAGTGTCTCGAGCACGTGACGGCCTTTGCACCATGCATCAATCCTGCCCACGAACGAGTTTCACCAGACGTGACTCAACCCGCCTGTTGTTGTCCAAGTCCTAAACGCAACTAAAACTAAACATCACTTGTTTTTATTTTACCAGGTAAGGCCCACCACTGAGCTGCTATATAACTATTTTTGTTGTTGCAGAAGCGACCTGGCTATCACAAATGATAGCTCAACGAAGTGGCTCATCATCACGTGGAAATTTAGAGCAGCCAAACAATAATTTAAACGCGCTATGTGGAGGGGGGGAAACTGGAGGACCCCGAGAAAAATCCACGCGACCGCGGAGAGAGAGAGAGAGACACCGCATACTCCAAATATACAGCAGGCGTCAGGGTCGGCATCGAACCCACGACCTCCTTTATATCAGGCGAGGTTGTAAACATCTCACTATCGTGGCGCCCTTATCCTTACTGAACTGAGGGCCTATTAACCGTGACATAGGCGCCGCCGTCTGTCTCACAGTGGAAGTTAAAGATTCTGCGATTGTCCTTCGCGTTATGGCCCATTTGTTTTCAAATAACAAAATCACCAGCAAGTTGCCCTATGGAATTATTCTGTAAGTACACAGCAATCGTCGCCCCCTACTGCTAGACACTCGACAGGACCCTCCTGAGTCGTGAGACTGTGTAAACCAGATTTACAACACCCGCTTTGACGTCGTTTTGCAAATACGTCGTCGCTTTATTAACACTGCTTCTTGGTTTGCGTCGCCTCGACCCCACACTCACGTCACCTCGACCCCACTCTCACGTTACCTCGACCCCACTCTCACGTCACCTCGACCCCACTCTCACGTCACCTCGACCCCACTCTCACGTCACCTCGACCCCACTCTCACGTCACTTCGACCCCACTCTCACGTCACCTCGACCCCACTCTCACGTCACTTCGACCCCACTCTCACGTCACCTCGACCCCACTCTCACGTCACCTCGACCCCACTCTCACGTCACCTCGACCCCACTCTCACGTCACCTCGACCCCACTCTCACGTCACCTCGACCCCACTCTCACGTCACCTCGACCCCACTCTCACGTCACCTCGACCCCACTCTCACGTCACCTCGACCCCACTCTCACGTCACCTCGACCCCACTCTCACGTCACCTCGACCCCACTCTCACGTCACCTCGACCCCACTCTCACGTCACCTCGACCCCACTCTCACGTCACCTCGACCCCACTCTCACGTCACCTCGACCCACTAATACCCTGTAAAGCGCTTTGATTGACGTCGTTTCGATATCTGTCATCACACCTTTCAGGGAGGGAGGGAGTAAGGAAGGGAGGGAGGAATATTACTGTTTGTATAAAAAAAACTGGAGGACATTAATTCCAGCGTGCGTTCCCACCACCGTCGTCGTTGTTGAGTCTGCAATCTTGCCTCGGGGCTGTTACACAATTCGCACGCGGGTTGGCGCCAACACGGCCACCCTCGCAGTGCGCCCCTGGCGGTCACTCTCCGCACGACCCCAGGTCGCCGAAGCAAGTGCACGACATTCATTTTAATTCTCTGGAGTGTCGTCGTCAAATTAAATCCCTGCCTGGACACTTGTCGAAGCCATCTTGCCCCCCCGCCCCCGCCCTTACTCTTGTAGTGAGCGGCTTCTGAGACACGTCGTGTAGAAGGCTTCTTATTTATTAGGAACACACTGGGCGATACATTTATGTAACGCAGCTGCACATCGCCGACCCTATCACACAACCCTATCACACGACCCTATCACACAACCCTATCACACGACCCTATCACACAACCCTATCACACGACCCTATCACACGACCCCATCGTCGGCGTCCAACTACGCAGCCGTCCGACTAGCGCAGCGATGGCGACGATGAGAGCCTTGCAGAAGATCGGCCACGTGGTCGGACGACGAAGAGAGATGACGGCGAGCAGTGACGCAGCCAGGACCCGCAACAGCACCGAACCTCTGGTTCGATCCCCCTTATATACGCCCCAGTGCAGCCAAGCCCCGCCTCCGGCCACGCCCCCTTCCAGAACCTTCCAGCAAGTTCCCGGAGCTTCGACGACTCCAGCTTCACCTTGACCCCAGTTACGCCCCCCTCATAATTAGGCGTTACGTCATAGACCCATAACCACGATTACCCCTTCAGGCCGACTGGTGGCACCCTGTCATTACACTCTGATGACGATGCTTGAGATTGAGTTTGTTTTCATGCATAACGACCCCCTTGAGCTAGTTTCCCGGCTATCTTACACGGCGGATCCGTGGTGCACCAGCAGAGCAACAACAATGGGGGCGCTACGGTGGCTCGGAGATGTTAACTACCTCGCCTGGTCTACAGGAGGTCGTGGGTTCGATCCCGACCCTGACGCCTGCTGCTATTTGAAGTTTGCATGTCTCTCTCCCCTTGGTCGCGTGGGGGTTTTTTCCACGTGATGAGCCACTTCGTTGAGCTATCACTTGTGATGGCCACGTGGTCGCTTTTGAAAAAGAGCTACATAGCAGCTCAGTGGGCCTTACCTAGTAAAATAAATAAATATGTTCTAGTTTAATAACAAAATAAAAACATCGATATTGCAGAGAGCGAGCACAAGGGTCTTTAATTAATATTGCGCAACAAACGGGGTGTTTTAACGGTTACAAATTATGCTTTCGTCCCTGCAGTGTCAGTTTACTCACGCCCCATGCTGATTTGCGAGCCCGGGGCGAGCCGTTGTGAGTTCAACATTCCCCATTGCCTCTGTGGCGAGGACCAGTTTATCCGCAGGACGGCCACAGTTGAGCTCCCACAAAATGACCTCACAAGGGACGGTGATAATTACAGAAGAGCAGAGAAATGGAAATCGTGTAAATGCTGCTCATTGAATTTGGAATCTCGGTTGGCCTCCGAGTCTGTCTGCATAGGTTGGGGAGTTGTCCTTTTCAATCGGCCAGCGCTGAGTCAGTGGTGGAAATTTGGCACTGTTATGGAGACCATTATTTCTATAGGTTGGGGAGGTCAAAGGGTTGTCCCTTATCGGGTTCTAATCCTAACTAGGGTTTTGCGTCCCCCTCCCCATTATCACTATCCATGGTCGATTAAATAACCACTACCTTGTGAAGTTGCAGCACACTTGGCTGAAAGTCAATGTTGTTCTGTATAGAGACTGAATCCCATCATGGGAATGTGGAGTTTCCACCACCTGTTCACAGCCGCTAATCGACCTAACCCACTTGCATTGACCAGCGTGGTGAAGTATGGTCAAACAATCCCCATGATGCACACAGAGTGAGGAGGCCGTTCATCCAGGTGTAGATTGATGAAGGGCTCTAAATTCCATGGCTGTTATGGAAAGCGACTAGCAGTATAACTTGGTACTGTACTAATGCAATGCCAAGAGGAAGCGTTTTCATTAAGTCTTGCAGGCCAGTACTTTCCGTTGGAAAAACTTGACATTTGTATGATTATTTAAAGCGAATACCTCTTGACCAACAAGAATAATACACTTCCTTTCTGTGAGCAAATGTATTGTGATGGGAATTACAGCCTTTCGATACAATATTTACGCAGGACGCATATGTCTGGAAAGTGGAGGATCCGCGAGAGAACAATATGTTCATGAGTTATTAATATTCGCTCATAAGTTGAAACTATAAGAGTTGGTGAATTGCTGATAGACTACCTTTAAGTATATATTTGGAGCAGTGTGATGTTGTATGATTCCATGTCTTGGTGTTCATTGGCACAGTTTGCACCTTCGATTAGCACGGTTGGCTACGTACGGTGCAAAATAAGTGCAACACACACATGCATACACGAAAGAAATGGCTTTTATATTCCACTTGTGCATCAGATATCCACAAAATCTGTGGTTTGTGTGGATCCAGTTAAATGCTGACCATGGTTTCCATGGAAGATGGAAGCCGGACAATGTGTAAGATCAACATTGAAGCACCAGGGGCAGGAACGGAGAAATAGGCCTATAAAGAGGTGATGTGAATGACTGTAGTGAACCAGTATAATGAGTATATGAAGGATTGTGGAGTAGACGTTGAGATAGCCCACGATAGAAACGAGTGGAGCAAGAGGAGCAGGGGGCAGCAGACCCCACGTGAGTGGGAACTATTCCAGGATGAAAATAGGCTGTAGGCTCCCGTCACAAAAATGTGGAATTTCCACCACAGGCTTGAGAGTATCAGTAACGATGAATACCACTCTGCCCTCGTTTGTGCATGATCGAGACACTGACTGTTCCACTTCGACAAGAGCAACACCATTTTAGCTAGTTTTTATACTAATTACCGCATAGTGTCAGAATGTTGTTATGCAACCAAATTGGCTTAGGAATTACCGTAGTGATCAGTCTCTTGACGGGGGCGTTAAGTCACAGTGCCTGTTTAATAACGCGTGAATGTTTGAGCTGTCTTGGTGACCTTCACAAACTTGGCTATTTACATATTTGTTTTTACCACAAATATAGTGCTTATCCTATGGCTCCCGCCATAGGAATGTGGAATGTAAGGAACGCCAGTGCTTATGATTTCCGTTCCATTGGTCGTTGGGTGCAATTTGACTTGACGTTATTTAACCAGCTAGAGGGACATGGGACTTGAAACCTTCATTTCTACAATGACCCAGATGCACCTCTAGATGGCAGGCGATGACCTTATAAACACACCAAATCCCGTGTTGTCATTCAACCACTCTGTACACATACGAAGACTGTAATCCACCGTTTGTTAACGGGGCCTGTACGTTGATTTTGGTTTCATCCCGGCGAATAATTAATTTACCAATTAAGTCCTAATTACACGATCGACATAATTTAATGAGGCCATGAAATATCCTTTCAGAATTATTTCAAGCAGATAAACTCAACCCATTTTTTTGTGTTAACTGTTCTTGTGCATCACCCGCACCGCAGATTGACACGGTTGGCTACGTCCGGTGCGAAATAAGTTCAACCCACATACAAACGCAGCAGCATCACCAACTAATTTAACTTCAAGCAGAGCGCTGCATTGTCAGGCAATGTCCCTGAAAGACCAGTTACTCCCGGAGTCACTCCAAACCTAATAAATTAAACTGAAAAACTGAAACTGAAATTGCCTGTTTAACCCAAGGCACCACAAGTTGATTGCCCCTTTCTAGCTCTGAAATGAAATGGGTAAGCCGCACGCCAGACATGGTGAGACATTTGGGCCGTCTCAGGCAGTGTTCCTCAAACTTGTTTTGGCTCGCGGACCACGTCAGCCCGATGTAAACATTTCCGCGAACCAGCCCCCCCCCCTCCACACATTGTTACAAAACGCAATCGCTTATCTTTCTAGATGTCGCGAATACAAAATGATTCATATTACCGGAACATTTTCTACGCAGTTATTTACGTGGTTTTTTTTCCAGGGGTGACATTTACATCTTAGGGTTAGGGTAGTTTGATCAACTCCAAATTTACAGCAGGCGTCAGGGTAGGGATCGAACCCACGACTCCTGCACACCAAGCGAGGTAGTTAACATCTCATAGCCACCGTGATGATGATGAGAGAGAGAGACGCAAACTCAAAATATACAGCAGGCGTCAGGGTACGGATCGAACCCACGACCTCCTGCATACCAGGCGAGGTAGTTAACATCGCATAGCCACCGTGATGATGAGAGAGACGCAAACTCCAAATATACAGCAGGCGTCAGGGTAGAGATCGAACCCACGACCTCCTGCATACCAGGCGAGGTAGTTAACATCTCATAGCCACCGTGATGATGAGAGAGACGCAAACTCCAAATATACAGCAGCAGGCGTCAGGGTAGGGATCGAACCCACGACCTCCTGCATACCAGGCAAGGTAGTTAACATCTCATAGCCACCGTGATGATGAGAAACGCAAACTCCAAATATACAGCAGCAGGTGTCAGGGTAGGGATCGAACCCACGACCTCCTTCATACCAGGCGAGGTAGTTAACATCTCATAGCCACCGCAGCACCCTTATCCATACCGCACGCATTGACCAACGCGGTAAAATGTTTTATCTTTTTAAATAACCATCACGGTGTGGTGGGAGAGACCCTCAACCCAGCAGTGGATCCACGCGTTAGGGCTTCCAACAGGCAACTCGGGGTTTGCTGTGGCCGGGCCGCCTCGTGTGCTCGCCAACGACGCAACGGGGCCACTGATTTATGGCTGAGTCGACCCAGTGGGGGGAACCCGTCCTGTTGTTGAAGCGTACCCGGTAAAGAATTATGCACGTTCTTTGATCACTGTTACATTGCTGATGGCTTTATTTTGGTGATTTCGAAAAGTTTTTTGGTTTGGCCATGTTTGTTTGTTGTAGTACGGAGTTAGACTGATGGCTTTAATCTAAGTTGTCTTGTGGTTGTTGTTATTTGACTTACATCCCACTGGGATTTTTGCACACAGCGTTGGTGTACGGTGCTTTTTTTTCTGAAAGACTTTGCAGTTTTTTCCTGTATTTTTCTGTTTGCGCATAAAAGATGTTTTCTTGTTCATGTTTTAGTTTGTTGCGCTTGCACCCGATTCAAGAGCCGAATGGCTCACAGGGCTACAACAAATACATGAAACTGAAAAAACTGAAACGTGACAAATCTCACTCATTGGCTGTGTCGGGTGGTGGCGGGTTTAACAACACACATTTATATTTACGCGATATAACAAAAAAACTCTCTGTTGTAGATAATATTGGTTGCGTAAGCCTGCGACCACACATTAAACTTGTTTTACTTTGCCTTATTGGCCTTGCTGCTGTTCACAAATGAATGTAAATGACAACACGCTTGGTGCTGGTGAGGTAATGTTTATGGTTTTAATGCGTCCTGCGACTGATGTCGTCACTTGCTCACTCACTCTCTCCCTCTGCGTGCCCCCCAACACGTGTTGGGGGGCACGCAGAGAGAGTTGCAAGTCAGCGAGCACCTATTAAGGGGCCATTTAGTACGTACGCATAGAGGGGGGTTAACCCAAATGCGTTCGCTTGAGTATGGGGGGTCTACTGACAATGTGCGCTTAGGAAACGGGGGGGGGGGGGTTGAAGCCTCGACAATAATGTGTCTACATTGGCCCTCAAATGAGTTAGATAGTCCGGCGGTGGACGATCTGTTTGCTGAAACACGTGAATATTATTAATCCTTCGTTTATGCGTGGATTCAATATCGTCCGTTCTATAGGATTGGGGGGGGGGCGTCACACGCACGCAGGTGGGGGGGGGGGGGGAAAGTCCGCGTGAGTGCAGGGAGGGCGGTCGGGGTCAAGTTGTGACAGATTTGTGCGTCCCGACTCGATGGATGGCCCCTAAGGTCAGCACGGCGCACGACAAACTCCACCCCCCACTCCACTCCATGGGGGGCGGACAATAGCTGGCACAGTACTCGTTGAGTCGACCCAAGGTTGAGTTGACCTGGGGGGGAGGTGAAGGCGTGAAACCCGGTTTGATATCGCTCCACCACGCTGACGTGGTGGAGCGTTGTGTGTGTGTGCACGTGGAGTGTTGTGTGTGTGTGCACGTGGAGTGTTGTGTGTGTGTGCACGTGGAGTGTTGTGTGTGTGTGTGTGTGCACGTGGAGTGTTGTGTGTGTGTGTGTGCACGTGGAGTGTTGTGTGTGTGTGTGTGTGCACGTGGAGTGTTGTGTGTGTGTGTGTGCACGTGGAGCGTTGTGTGTGTGTGCGTGCACGTGGAGTGTTGTGTGTGTGTGTGTGCACGTGGAGTGTTGTGTGTGTGTGTGTGCACGTGGAGTGTTGTGTGTGTGTGTGTGTGCACGTGGAGCGTTGTGTGTGTGTGCACGTGGAGCGTTGTGTGTGTGTGTGTGCACGTGGAGCGTTGTGTGTGTGTGTGTGCACGTGGAGTGTTGTGTGTGTGTGTGTGCACGTGGAGTGTTGTGTGTGTGTGTGTGCACGTGGAGTGTTGTGTGTGTGTGCGTGCACGTGGAGTTCTCCTTCCCACCAGCGCCTCCGATTAGCAACGGGTTGGCTACGGTGCGGTGCGAAAGAAGTTCAACACATAGTAATAGGGTTTTACCCTTTCAACTGGTGCAAAAACTGACACCTTTATACAAGGGATCATGTTTACAATAACCACACCACAAGCAGTCAAAATGCAAACAAAAATAAACAACTCTGATGATATAAGCACTGTCCTTGAAGTTCAACACACCCAGAGGAATGTGGAATTTCCCTCGCTGGCTCGACAGGGCTCTAAACACGTTAAGAGGATCAAGTGCCTCAATGTTCGTGTGCGAAATAAGTTCAACAAACACCAAGCGGTGGCGGCGGTGGTGTTGGAGAATCTTCAACTCTGTGGACCGAGTTCAATAACACAGCCATCTTCCCCCGCCCCTCCATCCCCCTCACCCCCGCCCCTCCATCCCCCTCACCCCCGCCCCTCCATCCCCCTCACCCCCGCCCCTCCATCCCCCTCACCCCCGCCCCTCCATCCCCCTCACCCCCGCCCCTCCATCCCCCTCACCCCCGCCCCTCCATCCCCCTCACCCCGCCCCTCAAACCCCCTCACCCCCACCCCTCCATCCCCCTCACCCCCGCCCCTCCATCCCCCTCACCCCGCCCCTCAAACCCCCTCACCCCCACCCCTCCATCCCCCTCACCCCCGCCCCTCCATCCCCCTCACCCCCGCCCCTCCATCCCCCTCACCCCCGCCCTCCATCCCCGCCCTCAACACCCCTCACCCCACCCCTCCAATCCCCCTCACCCCCCCCGCCCCTCCATCCCCCTCACCCCGCCCCTCAAACCCCCTCACCCCCACCCTCCATCCCCCTCACCCCCGCCCCTCCATCCCCCTCACCCCCGCCCCTCCATCCCCCTCACCCCCGCGGCTCCACCCCCCTCACTACCGCCTCTCCATCCCCCTCACCCCGCCCTTCCAGCCCCCTCACCCCCCACCCCTCAATCCCCCTCACCCCCACCCTCAATCACCCTCACCCCCACCACTCCAACCCCGCCCCCCCACCACTCCAACCCCGCCCCCCCACCACTCCAACCCCGCCCCCCCACCACTCCAACCCCGCCCCCCCACCACTCCAACCCCGCCCCCCCCCACCTATCCCACCCCCCTGCGGGTTTTTAAAAAAAAAGCCGTTTATTTTTAAAACCGGAGCCAGCCAATCGGAGCGCGCGCCCACCGCCACTGCGGACACACGTCGCGCGGCGATTGGCTGCCGCGCGCGAGCCAATGGCGCGCCGCGGTGCCGACGGGGCGGGGCTGTTTGTGCCGCGCGCGACCCCCCGCGCCCCGCCCCCCGCGCGAGGCTCAAGGACGAGGGGAGAGACTCGCGCGATCCGCCATTACCGAGCACAACAAAGACCACCACCACCGCACACGCACACGCCGTGTTACACACACGCCGTGCTACAGCGCCTTGTACACAGACTGGTGGGGACAAACCCTGGGTAGCGAGTTGGCGCCTATGAAGGCCGGCGACGGCACACCGAGTGGGTGGTCAACAGCACGCCCGGCCGCCTTTGTCTCCCCGGTGGCGATGTTTACACTCCGTGTGAGGCGCGCGTGTTCGCGTGTTCACGTCCTTGCTTCTTGTGGGGGGGGGGGGGCAGCGCTACGAACTGCGGCCACCCGAGTTCGATTCCCGCTCACGGACACGCCAGTGACTTGTTATACGTGTCGAGGTCGCCCCTAGGTCGACTCAGCCTCAACATGAGTACCCGGGACGGTCGTGTAAACATCGCCACGAGGGAGACAAAGACGTCCGTGCGTGGTTGTTGTCCACCCACCCCCTCGCTAACAGCACTTGCCCTCAATAGTATGCCAAGGCTACACGTGGGATATGTTGTCTTTGTTGTGTCTCCTATGTTGAAGAAATGGGTTTAAAAAATATCCAGAGGAATAAAACTCTTAACATTTAAAAACCACGTGGATAAAATGACTTCATAGACTTGTGTTGTACTCGCGGCTCCCTTTGTCTAATCCACAGCTTACAAAAGCCTCTCCCGCTCCGCACATGTGCAGTATAAAATGTCCCACGTCAAGTTTTAATTGGTAAAACAAGAGCCAGCGTACATTAAAACATTACACATTCCCAGAGCAAGATAATTAACTTTTAGGTTCTAACGTGGTACGATTTCAGCGTTTGTGACTGTACAAAAGTGTTAGGTTCCTCACTTAGGCGTATTAAGTCGAATTGCCATCTTATAATGTTTCCACTGCAGTATTAGAATAACATGTTTGTAAAATTAGCATTAAAGACACAAGCTGAACACCGTTTACACACCACAAACTTACCAGTCTCCAAGCAATTGCATGCAAGACGATAATGTATATACAGCAATCATGTGTACATTGTTTCTTACACGTTCTCGATTACATTGCGGTTTCTATAAATGTCACATTAAAGAGCCGAGTTAAAATGCACGTAGTTTAATAAAGCAACGTGTTAGATATGCAAGTTACACTTTGAAATATACATTACGTGAATTTAAATGCATTTAAATATCACACGGGCATACATTTAAGCACAATAGACCATTAGCATCATTCGACAGAGCTCATTACGGACGACTTTACAATGCAATACATACGAGTATAATTGTAGCCAACATTAGCGCTAATTATAATTATGAATATAACAACAATAAGGTCCTGGATCGCCATCCCTTCGTCGTCGCTGGAACTTGCATCTGTGCTCCGGCCACATTCACAACCCAAGTCTCGAACCACAACCCCCTACACCATCACGGGTCGTTTCGACGCCGACAATATATATAAATAGACGTTTATGAAATAAAATAAAAAGCTTAACTTGAAGCCACCGGCGGCTTCACAATGTGACGCCTGGACATGGCTTGGTCCAAACGCCGCTGCCACCACCAGGGTGGTGATTGTCTTGGCTGCAGGCAAAATGTGGTACAACATGTTCGTGATTTAACAAACACACACACAACAACACAAAGACCCACCCACACAGAGAAAGAGAGAGACAATTCATCCGTGAGGCTTTTTGGAAGAGTGAGTAGAAGCGGAGCGGTGGCAGTGGGCTTTTATCGCAGCCAGGGCTGTGTGTGGTGGGGGGGGAGGCGATGGTGGTGGTGGTTGGTGGTGGTGGTGGGAGTCCTCCACCTCCACCATCATCTCACACAGCAGCAGCAGCAACAACAACAGCAGCAGCAGCTTCTACGGACTCCATCCCATTCACGACTCTGGTGGTGGTGCGATGGCCGTGAGAGGGGTTGGAGGAGGAGGGCGAACGCCGCCCTGCCACCACCCCTCCCATCGACCAACCATCGTCATCCACCCCGCTGTATTGTATTATAGTTGTACATGTGTGCGTGTTGTATAGTTTAACACCCCACCCCCTCCTCCTCCTCCAAGACTCAATGTCGTTCTGTGCCGCAGCCCCAGAGGGTCCATCGCTCTTAGCGCCGCCAGTTCCCTGCGCATGTGTGGCGGCGGTGGCGGCATCGAATCTGGGGGATTTCCTTCCATGAACACGGACACTGCCTTGTCAAGGGAGTATCAAGCGATACGATCTGCATTTGTGTCGGCAGCAATGTATGCTAAACCCCGCTGGAACTGTTTATGTGTAAACAGTACGTGTGTTAATATGCAAATTGTGATGTACTGTACTGGGGAGATCAATGTATGGGTACACTACTTAATGATCTCTTCCCAGTGGGGCAGTGTTGAAATTGTATACTGTATCAGGAGCGATAAAATCGTGTTTTAATGGGTGACGCGTGGCTTTTAATGAAAATGTTGATTTTGATGTCGACCTGATTGTGGTGGGGTGTCTCTAAATGGATCACAATGTAAACACGCCATATCGTGAAGCGTACAGAAACGTGTATACACATCTATACTATACTTGTAAACATTAAAAAGTGAGTGGGTGGTGTAAATTCCGCGTTCCCATGGCGGGCCGTGTGTGTGTGGGGGGAATATTAACCCAGCTGCGTTTGCTTAAGCGATTAAAAACTACAGCAGGCTTCCATTTTCACTACCAGACGCCATCTCAGGGCTCTGGCGGGTGAGGGTGGGGGGCGTGGTCACACTGGTTGTCAGCCAATGGTGGGGCGCGGTCGGATTTGTCGTCAGCCAATGGGGACGCGAGCTGATTGCGCGTGCTGTCGGCGTGATCGCCGCCGCGGGGTGGGGTTGAGGTGGGTGGAGGGGGGGCAGTCGACCAATAGAAACGCGAGGGGGCGTGGTCCACGCACGGCCGAGGCCCTTTGTGTTGATCCCACCGCTGGGTTCGATGGCCTCTTCACGCCGTGCGGTTTGTTATGGGATTGGGTTAATTTGATTGTTTGTGAAGGCGCCGGAGCATTTAGATTTGGACGTGGGGAGCATAGCCAAGTACCGTACGGAATTTCTCGTGCCACTGCCCACTGCTGGCGAGATGTTGACTACTTCGCCTGGTATACAGGAGGTCGTGGGTTTGACCCCAAATCTGACGCCTGCTGTTTATTTGAGGTTTGCGGTGTCTCTCTCCTGGCCGCGTGCATTTTTCTCCCAGGTCCGTTTTTTTTACTCCTCCACATTTAGAAACACGCGTTTAGAGTATTTGGCTGCTATAAATTTCCGCATGATAAGCCACTTCGTTGAGCTACCATTGGTGGCCAGGTCGCCTCTGAAAAAAGAGGTCCATAGCTCAGTGGGGCCTTACCTGCTAAAATAAAATATAGTTTGGCTGCCCCACAGCAGCCTTTAACAACCTGTTTCGTGCATGATGGTCAGTGAGCCACCCAAGCACTATCCAGGCTTGTCTTGGCTTAGCTTCCGAGATCTGATGAGATCTGGCTGGTTCAGGTCAAGGATACCGGGATGACTGGTCAAGGGTTTAGTTGTAAGCACATCTGGGGACTTAGTCATCCATGATAACTGCACCCCTGGATGAAGGGGATGCAACAATCCACACCTATCACGTGTACTCGAACCGATGTCCATCGCTCCATCTCCTCGCCGTGACGCCAGCTGCAATATCTCAAGCATGGCCAACACCGGGGAGGACTGAAGATCTGGGATGGCTGATGAGCTTTCCAAGCGAAGGCGACTACATCATGAATATGATTGTGGAGGACGTGAAGTTCACAGGGTTCTTTTAAAGATACAAATAATACCATGTTGCGTCCTGCATTTCGTTTTCCGGTGATGTTGCTATCGGCAGAGAGAGGTCTGTGTGTCCTGTATCCTGGGTAGACACGCAGGCATAAGCACTCTTCTTGCCGGCGGCAAGAGAGATAAATATAATTCAGGAAATCCCTATGCAATACTTTGGAATAGAGTGTAGAGAGATCCTTCGTTCATAAGTGTGAAAGGTGCCATGGAACGGGTTTTCGTGAGTTCTCGAGTGTGAGACGTTAACTCCCTTGCCTGGTATACAGGAGGTTGTGGGTTCGATCCCGACCCTGATGCCTGTAATATTTTGAGTTTGTGTGTCTCGCCGTGGTCGCATGGATTTTTCTCCGTATCCTCCGGGTATTCCCTCCACATTAAAAAAAAAACGAATTTAGAGTACAATGTTTGGCTGTTATACATTTTCACACGATTAGTCACTCCGTTGAGCTGTCATTTGTGGTCCGGTCGCTTATGAAAAATAACTATATAGCTCAGCGGGCCTTAACTGGCCAAATAATACATTTCGTTTTACATCCGTGTTGTAGTCATGAGGTTAAAGTGTCCCAAACTCGACGGAGCGTAGCGCCGCGACCTGAGCCACTGGTGGAAATTCCACATTCCTATCCGTAGCGGGGGCGAGTTTCTCCACGAGACAATCGGCTAATCACTTATTCACGACGTGGGTGGGTACCATTGTGTTAACCGCACGCAGGTAATGAATGGGCTGAATAGAATGCACCAGAAACGTTATTTAAATCGAGTAATTGTATCACAGTCACCCACCTGAACACAACAATGACCACTGTAGTGGTAACAGTTCGGCTTTTACAAACAAAAACTCATTCATATGAGTTCGCATCCAGTGGCATCGGCTTCGCAGGGTCGATTCAATCCGTGGAAGGGAATCAACACTCAAAACAGCCGGGTTCGTACGCACGGTGAGCAAAGTACTGCTGCACCACCAAATTGTTGATGGAACTCAAATATGTCTGAATCTTATCCGGGGCAGCAATCGTAGCCATTTATTTTGGATTTACGGAAGAAAGAAGAAGCGTTAAGCTGGACTGGTTGTGCTGCAAACAATGAGGTTGCTCTCCATGTCACTTTGGTCGCGAAAGACGTGCAAGACATATCATGGAGACGTCATCACCACTACCCATCGTGGATACCGCGCCTCCCATGCACTTCATCACAACTCAGCAATTAAAGACATTTTGGGTTCGTCTGACATGTACCCAGTAAACCTGCCGATCTCTCGCCTCTCATCTCACTCTACAAAGACAAAGATCCCCCGTCTAGCCTTAACAGACTGTTGGGGCAAGTGCTCTTAGCGAGCACCTATGAAGGCCGACACGGCACACGAAGGGGTGGGTGGCCAACACCACGCCCGGCCGCCTTTGCCTCCTCAGTGGCGATGCTCACACATCGCATCAGGCACTCATTTGAGGCTGACTCGATCTAGGGGAGACCCATGACCGGTTTAGATAATCGTCACTGGTGTTGGCCGTGAGCAGGAATCGAACCCGAGTCGCCAGGTTCATAGCGCAGCGCGCTAACCGCGACACTACCGCTCCCCACTCTACACCCCTCCACACACCTCTCTCGTCTCACGATGCTACCCTCCACGCCATCTCCTACCTTCCGACCTCTCACCTGTCTGCCCACCTCCCACGACGACCCTCCACATTCTCCTACCTCTCATCTGTCTACCCACCTCCCACGACGAACCTCCACGCCATCTCCTACCACTCCCGCCCGGGCCCCGCGCCTCGACGTCACGCAGTCAGGTGTAATAGTTGTGGTTTAGTTTGAAGGCATTGGGGGGGGGGGGGCACATGGTGCCTGCTCGACAGGAGGTCGTGGGTTCGATCCCGACAATGACGCCTGCTGCTGCTGTATATTTGGAGTTTGCGCGTTTCTCTCCCCGTGGTCGCGTGGATTTTTCTCCGGGTCCTTCGGGTCTTTCCCTCCACATTTAGAAACACGCGTTTAGAGTATTCGGCTGCTATAAATTTCCGCGTGATAAGCCACTTCGTTGAGCTATCAATTGTGGCCGGTCGCTTCTGAAAAAGAGCTGTGTATCTCAGTGGGTCCTTACCTGGTATAATAATAATAAAGTTTATTTGAGTGCTTTGTCCCGCCCCCCCCCTATTGATGGCCCTGCTCCCACCTCTCGTCTAACCCCCCCCCCCGCCCAGCACTCTCTACTCCGGCTAAGATTTCTGTTGAAAACGCCCGTCAAAATTTAGCATGAGGGTCACTCATTCTTCTCTGCTACCCTCAATGTCTGTAACTCCCTTCCCCCCAGCTCCCCGTGCTGTTGACTACATTAAACCCCTGTTCTAGCCCAGGCTTAATACTTTCATATTTCCCGCTACCTATAGCTGACCAACTTTCTCTGATAATATGCCCATTTTTTTGTACACAGCACCTTGAGATGCGGTGAAATATAAACACGATATAAATGCACGTGGTATTGTGTGCGGGAGCGGTGGTGCAGCGGTTAGCGCGCTCCGCTGAGTACCTGATGCGGTGTGTAAACATCCCCACTGGGGAGACAAAGGCGTCCGGGCGTGGTGTTTGGCCACCCACCCCCTCGTGTGCCGCGCTGGCCTTCATAGGTACTGTTCGCTAACAGCACTTGCCCTAACAGCCTGTTAAGGCTATACGAGGGATCTTTGTGTGCTGTGTGCATGTAATGTGGAATTCATGTAATGTGGCGTATCAATTAATACTGCTGATGTGAGACAGCTTTCGGATTTATACAAACAACGAACCTGGTGAAACCAGTATGGGAGGATGTGCTCATCAGGGCTTTCATGAGCAACAACTAGTGGCGGCTTCCCACAAATCTGTACCAATTTTATCGATCTGACTTGGTAATTCTAATAATTTAGCAAACCTATATCGGTCTACTGCTGCACCGGTTCAGACGGCTAATTGTCAGTTTGCCGGGTTCATTGATCCGTGCGCCAACCACTGCGCCACCACTCCTCGAACTGAAACGTTATGATGCCTGTATATGAATACATGTCGTGAATGTTATTATTATGACGCGTCCGCTACTGTACTGGGGTTGTGAAAGGGTAACCCGCAAACCGGTAACCTTTTTCAGAATCGATTCTGGAAGCCAGGAAGCGGTAATCAATTCCAGTGGAAGTGTAGTAATGAGGTCACCCATTGGCCAGCACGAACAAACCGCACGGCGGAATGCCACGGGGTAAATACAAGATAAGTGTGCAACCCCTGCCCTGCCTATGCCACTGCTGGATGGAGGGACTCCGCTAAGAAGGTATTTGTTGTCCTCTTCCACACTGACCGGGCATTGCATGTATCTTGAACTTCGTTCGCACCGTACGTAGCCAACCGTGCTAATCGGAGGTGCGGTTGGATCAGGTAAGCGTTACCCACACTTTGACCCCACCACCCCTGCCGATCAACTGTGGCGTATCAATGTATAACTGCGAGGTGGGACAGAGGCTATAGGGCATTAAAGAAACGTACCCATTAATAATAGTTTTTTTACCCCTTTTTTCTGGCAACAAAAATGAAACCTTTTTACAAGGAATCGTGTTTACATTAACCACAATACCTGTGGTCAGAATGTAAACAAAAAAAAACACACTGATGTTTTCATTGTCCTTGAAATTGATTGGTCCACATATTATTTTATAATGTTTTATTTTTATTATTTTATTATTTCCCTTCGACGTGACTTTACCGAAAGAACCAAGAAGATGGTCCACACCAGAGACAGCTTTCCTTCATTCTGACCACAAGTATTGTGGTTAATGTAAACATGATTCCCTGTAAAAAAAAAGGTTTCGGTTTTGTTGCCAGAAAAAAAGGGGGGGAAAACCCTATTATTATATTTTGTTACTGGCAAAGGAGGCCTCATGATGTAAACGTCCCCATTGTTTAAACTGCAGCGCCAGGAGGTGGAATCGAACCGGATGGAAAGTCTATTGCGCCAACCTTTTTACACCACGGGGCATCAGCCTCTCTGTTTCTGAGTTGAAAAGCTAAGCGCGTTAATCGCTATACATTTCTATACGTCCAGCAAACCGACTTTTACCGGTTTTGTCATTCGCTTAAGTGTCATGCAACACAACGGCCGCCCCGATCCCCCTTGCAAGAGACAATGACGCTCTAAATGGGGTCTAATTGTCTCATTGGATAAGGCTGGCTCGGACAAGTCGCTCCTCTCCCATCCATCTCCCCTACTCCCTCCCCTCACCCACACAGCCCTCCCCCACCCCTCCCCTCACCCACACATCCCTCCCACATCCACCCCTCCCCCTCCCTCCCACATCCACCCCTCCCACATCCATCCCCCTCTCTCCATCCCACATCCGTCCCCCAATCCCCCTCCCCTACCCCTCCCCCATCCCCCCTATCCATCCCCCATCCCCCCTCCCCTATCCATCCCCCTCCCCTATCCATCCCCCTCCCCTATCCATCCCCCCTCCCCTATCCCTCCCCCATCCCCCCTCCCCTATCCATCCCCCCTCCCCTATCCATCCCCCATCCATCCAACCCTCCCCCCAGCGGCTCAAGCGGGGACTGCGCGCCCACGCCGCGTCACGTGACGCTGTGATTAATTATTTATTACCCGGCTTTGGGGGAGGGGGCGGGGGAGGTGGTACGTGCTGAGGGGTGGGGCGGGGGAGGGGAGGGGTTGGGGACCCTCCATTGTAGCGTGTCACGTGATTTCCCCCCCCCCCCCCCACTAATCGCCTCCCCCCCGCCAGCATCTTTCATTCCTACTTCGTTCCGCGCCTCGTTCATTAATTCATTCCTTCCCTCGCGATTCGACGAATTGGCGCGATTCATGGTGGACGTCTGTATCGGATTCCTCCAGTTTATAGTCTGAGAAAAAATCGATTTAAAATCAGTGGATGGAAGGAATCGCGTCAAACCATTATTAATCGTCGTTACCATCGCCCACGATGATGTTACCTGTTACACCTGTGATACTCGTGCTGGTTGTTACGGCCGCTTGGCGTGTTCCATAACCGCGATTTATATTTATGTTTTTAAACCACAACTGGATTAAGGTCGGGCCGTGTTTCGCCGTGGCGGGGGCGGTTGTTTGGCCATACTTCACCACGCCCGTGAGTGCGGGTTGGTAGTGAAGGACTCAAGGCACCGATTCAGATATCACTCGTCACTGATGGTAGCCGTGGCCGGGGGGAATCCACCCCAGGTCGCCAAGTACAACAGCCGCAGTTCGCTAACCACTGCGACGCCACTCTTTACACAACACTCAACGAGTCGAAACACATCGGTGGCGTGCATGATCAGCTCTACGAATCGGTATCATTAATCAATTATTATGATTATTCCATTAAGCATCTCCCCCCCCCCGCCGGTCACAACAACAACACATCCAGCCAACTTTAGAGTCGTCACCGTGAACCGGCGGAAACTCTTCACTCGGTGCACACACCGCGCTTCCTTAGATACTGGGCGACAACCACGCACGTGTACCCGTATTGCCCTTGGTCAAGCCACTGCTGGATTGAGACCCCCCCACACCATGTGGGGGTTATTAATTTGACCATACTTCACCACAACGGTCAGTATCCGTTGGTTAATGTGGGGTGAAGTGAGGGGGGGGGGGTTAGCGAAGACGTGGAGGCGGGGGCGAGATACAAGTGCAGTACAACAATTTAAATTTCTGCACGTCTGCTGCCCCTCCGCACGTGGCCGTCACGTGGCCTTCGAGGCCGCCTATGACGTCACGGCGTGCACGGCGACCCACGTGACCCGTGCGCTGCTACGCAGGCTCAGCGCCTGCTTAGCTTTAGAGACGTGACACGGCGCATGCGCGTTGAGTTGCTAACAGGCCGTGTGAGCGAAGGGACATTATATAACCTTTACATTTTAAACGTGTACCGTCGTCAAACGGCAGCACAGTGAGAGATTGCACGTACGAGTTACTATCCGGGTCAGGGTGACCTTGCTCAAGCATCGCCTTCGAGCTCGCTATAGTCGTGAGCGCGAGAAGTGACTGCTGTGTTGTTGTTGTTGTGCAGAGGCCGTCCTCGGCCGTAGAAACGTGGAATGGCCACCATCGGCCTGTGACTAGAGGCGGATCTACGGACGTCCCAAGAGGGAGGTGGTCCCAAAATGGCAAGATTTATTTAATTGGATCCGACACTAATTAATTAACACGCCGATAGAGGAATTGGTAAAACCTCCCCGCGGCAGCATCCTCGTCCAGACGAGTCTTGGGAGTCGCCGAGTCTGCTTTTGTTTCCTGGATAATAATAATGATGATGACATTGTTGGTTATTTCAGGATCTCCCCCCTCCCTCCGTCCGCTTTTATGCGACAATAAAAGCGACCTTCGGCCGAGTAGCATAGAGAGAGAGAGTCAACAAACACGACAAAAGACAAATAGCCCGGGAAAAAAAGTGCTCTCGCTTCAACTGCTGTGAATTGGACGCAGCTGCGGGTAAAATCACGCGGCTTGTAACCCGCCACCCGCGACACTGCGCGCGTGCGTGCGGTCAGTGTGTGTACAGGGCCATTGTGACGGCTCGCTCGTGCACGTGCCAAGATTCAGAATTGCACGATTTTAAAACATGCTATGAATCAAGACGATGTATTGGCAGAAGCACGTGATGCATCAGCATCATCATCGCCATCAATAAATTATTTACCGGGTCTCCTGTGTGGGTCCCATCTCGATGATGATGATGATGGTGGTGGGGTGCATAGATGTACAGTACAACAATGGGTTTCGCTGCACCGGTCTCGGCTGCCCAACCGCGTTTCCCCCGCAGTCTATAGCAACCTGTTGTGCATCCTGGTCGGCCCATCCAAACACTCTCCAGGATCTTTAAATCTACTGGACAGCTGTGAACAAGAGCTTTGTAGCTCATCGGATTCCTCCAGTGAGAATGACATTCTGATATCTGTCGACGTCGAGCGCATTTCGGTGGCTATTGGTCATGGGACAAGAGCGACAGTACCCTGTTGATTACCCAGAAGTCGTGAAGCTTGAAACGTAACGCCATTGCTAATTAAATAGCACGCACAAGCAAGATAGATCTCGCTCGTCTTGTTTGTGCGAGCACGTTTTCCCTGTCTTATCTACCCCAATGTATTGTCTCTTTCGCATTTGTTCCGTCTCATTACATTCGCCGAAAGGAGGAGGGGGAAGAGCTGAATATTGGCCGTTCGCCCAAAATCTCATCAGCTCACAAATTAAATTCGTGTGCCGTGAGTACGGTAAATGAGGGAGATCGTAGCAATCAACGTGTAGTGACGATTTGACACACTTCTCTTGAGATGGCACTTTATTGAAGACACGTTCACTTGACATCAGGCAGACACCCCACCGCAACAGCCCCGAGTCCAACGCGCATCTCCCCCTTATATACCGACCGAGGCCACGCCCCCCTTCTCGATCATTCTCGCTGACTCTAGACGCTCCCTCTACCGGCAGACTCCACCGTCCTCATCCGTCGCCTGACCCCGCTCCCTTCTCGAATATTCCCTTAGCCACCAGTCCCTTCGTGCTCACAACTGATGCCCCTGTCATTACCTCCCGTGGCCACCAGTCCCCTCACACCGCATGCAGTCTCTATTGCCATTACATAAGCACTGACTGGCCCAGCCAGGACCGGACACGCAAATAGCTGGAGCTTCATCGGTGGTCGTTCCAAGTCAATTTCAGTGTATCTACCGACTGGACTTGTGGAAAAAAGAGCTTGATGGCTCATCGGATTCCTCCAGTCTAAATATAGACTCTGATTTAGTTTCAACCAGGTGAGCGAGGACTGACTAGACCCAGGGTGAGAGCACCGTTTGCATGAGTGACCTGGGGTATTAATCTGCCAATAGGGGGGGGGTGATGTTTGCCGCGTATAACCCCAATTGTGTCATTTTCGAGATTTGGGAAAAAAATGTTCTCCCCTGACGGCGCCGGCACATAACGATTTCTCTTGCGGATGATGTCAAGGGATTTGTTTGTTTGAACACGTAGGTTTTCGCGGCAAATATCCACAATACAGGGTTTTTTGTTTGTTAACTAATTGGCCGTATCGGGTGGTGGTGGGTTTAACGACACATGTATATTTACGCGATCTAACCCCCCCCCCCCCAAAAAAAAATCAACCCTTTATTATGGATTTGTTTTTGTTGTAGTTGAACGTTAACTGTGAAGCGGACGGCCCATAGAATTGCGTTGGTTGTTACACCCGCCACCATTAACCGGGGCGGCCGCTCTACATCTCAACCCGCGAACCTCCGCAGCAAACGACGACGCGCCACCCCTGGGCAGTGTCACCGCCCAGACGTCAACATATACACAGCCACTCCACTGCTGGATAGCGGCCTCCCCCCCCGTAACGTCACCGTACTTGATTGACCACGCTAGGGCAGTGGCGGGTCGGTGAAGACGGCAGAGTGATAGGCGTTGGACCATAGAACTCCTACGGTACGGTACAATAATGGAGTTTGCTACCTCTGCTGCCCTTGGGCTGACTGACACTGTGCACCCCACGGCGCTGTAACACCTGTTATGCACGGTGGTCGCCCATTTAAGCAACCCCGACTCACCCTCCCCGAGATGTTGATGCTGCCGATGTTTGTCCCGTGTTTGTCATCATCCGGAGCTGGTATGTGGTGAGCAGCAGCATCAGCAGCAAAGGGCAGTGCGACGAAACTCGACGATTGTGCTGTACGTTATATGCTCCCACGACTGCTGCCTGCCTTCACCCAACAATGTACTGACCAGCGTAGTGAAGTATGGCAAAAAAAAACAAAATACCTCCTCGAAAGCGCACAGCGTGGGGAGGGCTCTCATCCAGCAGTGGATTGCCAAGAGGGCTGTACTGTACACGCATCATAATTAAGTGAGCCACAGGGAGAAACGTTTGGAACCAACCAAACGAGTCCACAAATAGCCTCTCGTTCTTGTGGCAACAAAGCAACTGAGACAGTCGAATAACGCGAACTACAGGAATTACAGCAGCGTGGAGATCTGCAGGCAGGCAGATCGGTCACACGTATCTACCAGACAACTCACACGTTTCTACTAATCACACACGTGTACCAGCTCTCACACAGACACGTGTGTACCACACCAATCACACGTGTACTACTAATCACACACGTGTCCACCAGCTCTCACACGTGTACCAGATTACTCACACATGTACTACTAATCACACACCTGTACACGTGTAACACGCCACACCTGTACACGTTTAACACGCCACACGCCACACTTGTACACGTGTAACACGCCACACACACCTGTACACGTGTAACACGCCACACCTGTACACGTGTAACACGCCACACCTGTACACGTGTAACACGCCACACACACACCTGTACACGTGTAACACGTCACACGCCACACCTGTACACGTGTAACACGCCACACCTGTACACGTGTAACACGCCACACACACACCTGTACACGTGTAACACGTCACACGTCACACCTGTACACGTATAACACGTCACACGCCACACCTGTACACGTGTGTACTACTCTACAGTGCTGGCGTGTCAGTGTGTGTCATACACTGACTCAGGGACTGGTTCAGGCATTACTCGCCACTGTCATGAGCCGCGTGCCGGGAATTTAACTCGGTCGGTTGTGTTGTCGTGTTCTCACAGACCGTGTGTACAACTACACACGTGTGTGCACATGTCAACACATGTGCGCAGTACGCTGACACACACACACGCGCTCTACTATACGCGAGCACGTGTTGCGGTAGAGTCCTAGTCCACGTGCGCCACTCAACCACGCGCTCGTCAGTGGTGACGACTGCCGACTCGGGATGGTCTCGCAATGTCACGACTCTTATTCTCTTCTTCTTCTTCTTGAAAGTCCTGCCAAGTTTTCGGCAATTCGAGGGGGGCGGAGGGCGGTGATGTTGTATATGCAGTACATGGAGCGCGTGTTGTAAACTGCAAATCCCCTAAGGGAGTCATTGCGAAAGGAATTTCTCAGCATCGGGATGTTCGTCGCCCAAGAGCGGCCACAGGAGGTGCTTGTTTGGCATCGGGAGAACGCGGAGGCAACACGTGCAGAGCACGGCGAGAAGAAGGGGGGGGGTAGCATACAAGAATGAGAAATCTTCATTTATACTCGAGGATTCCGAGGAGCTATAAAGCAATTGTTTTATTTGCACAGACGTCCAAACTCCACGTGGAAAAGCCCCCCCCCCCCAGCACTAAAGTCGGGATTCGAACCCAGGCGCGGTCCCCCCCGCCCTTGCTATGAGATCCACACGGTAATGTTGTTCATCACGGCTACTCGCTTTCCAGCACCACCGCCACCGCGGTGTTGGTGTTGGTGCCGTGGGTGTCACTACCGCGGTGTTGGTGGTGCCGTGGGTGTCACTACCACGGTGTTGTTGGTGGTGGTGCCGTGGGTGTCACTACCACGGTGTTGGTGGTGCCGTGGGTGTCACTACCGCGGTGTTGTTGTTGGTGGTTGTGCCGTGGGTGTCACTACCACGGTGTTGTTGTTGGTGGTTGTGCCGTGGGTGTCACTACCACGGTGTTGTTGTTGGTGGTGGTGCCGTGGGTGTCACCACCGCGGTGTTGGTGGTGGTTGTGCCGTGGGTGTCACCACCGCGGTGTTGTTGGTGGTGGTGGTTGTGCCGTGGGTGTCACTACCACGGTGTTGTTGGTGGTGGTGCCGTGGGTGTCACTACCGCGGTGTTGGTGGTGCCGTGGGTGTCACTACCACGGTGTTGTTGGTGGTGGTGCCGTGGGTGTCACTACCACGGTGTTGGTGGTGCCGTGGGTGTCACTACCGCGGTGTTGTTGTTGGTGGTTGTGCCGTGGGTGTCACTACCACGGTGTTGTTGTTGGTGGTTGTGCCGTGGGTGTCACTACCACGGTGTTGTTGTTGGTGGTGGTGCCGTGGGTGTCACCACCGCGGTGTTGGTGGTGGTTGTGCCGTGGGTGTCACCACCGCGGTGTTGTTGGTGGTGGTGGTTGTGCCGTGGGTGTCACTACCACGGTGTTGTTGGTGGTGGTGCCGTGGGTGTCACTACCGCGGTGTTGGTGGTGCCGTGGGTGTCACTACCGCGGTGTTGTTGTTGGTGGTTGTGCCGTGGGTGTCACTACCACGGTGTTGGTGTTGGTGCCGTGGGTGTCACCACCGCGGTGTTAGTGGTGGTTGTGCCGTGGGTGTCACCACCGCGGTGTTGGTGGTGGTGGTTGTGCCGTGGGTGTCACCACCGCGGTGTTGGTGGTGGTGTTGGTGGTGCCGTGGGTGTCACTACCGCGGTGTTGGTGGTGCCGTGGGTGTCACTACCGCGGTGTTGTTGTTGGTGGTGGTTGTGGTGCCGTGGGTGTCACTACCGCGGTGTTGTTGTTGGTGGTGGTTGTGCCGTGGGTGTCACTACCGCACGCGTTTGTCGTGGCCCATGGACCGTGCTACGCATCGGCAACTCCGGGGACCTCGTGGGGGGCCTCGGTGTGGACGCAAGTCCCTTGCGAGCCCCGAACAGCAAGGCGAGGGGGGCGATATGGTCGACGTTACACCACACCAGACACCCGGACCGTGTTTGTCTCTCCCCCCCCCTTCCCATTGGGTGGCCACCCACTACAGCTTTTGCGTCCGACAACAAATACGTGCAGCCCGGAGTGCTGCTAGGAAGTCGGAACTGGTTTCGTGCGAGTGCGTGCCAGGGCCCACGCCTACTGCAGTGACAAACACCCTCGTGTTTAAATAACCTTGTCGATGCAGTCCACACTGCGGCATGGCGCCCGCTAGCGGCCACACACGGAGTCATCACCATTCATCGACGCCCCCCCCCCCCCCATCTCACGAGAATTCCCACATCCATGGAAATCCCCACGACACCTGGCGAGGCGCGATGCCTCTGTGCTGTCCGCATTGCGAGGGCAATGGGCGACTCGTGGCAAGTGGCCTTACGGCCGGTGCACCGAGTGCCCCCCCCCCCCAACACAAAGCGAGATGCGTCTCACTCCATGGGCAAACATAAAATGGCCACCGAGGTTTGTAAGATGGTGGGAGTTGTTTTCCAGTGATGTCACGCAGCTAAAGACGTATTTAATAACGAGTCTCATTCCACAAACCCTCGCGTGAACTTAATTACATAGCGAGTTTAAACAAACGAGTCAAAAAATTTCACTTTGTATGCAAAATGTGCATCGTGCAGTATTTCATCTTTCACTGGCAGGCTTGCATCCAGTGGTGGAAGATTTCACATTGCCCATCCCCAGTGGGGAACGGGCATCCGAGTCGGAACTTGTGATGTTCTGACGGGAGTCTTGGTGCCAACTTTATTGGGGCGGTGTTTTTGTGCAATTGACAATGAAGAACAGAAAGCACGGCGTTTTGTCAGTGGAGATGGACAGCGTTGCGGGGCTTGTGATGTTCTGATGGACTTTATTGGGGCAGTGTTATTGTGCAATTCACAATGAAGAACAGAGCACGGCGTTTTGTCAAATTTTATTAACAGACTACATTACAAATACATCCAAAAGAAAACCATTCTTTTTGTTGTTGGTTGTTGTTGTTTCACACAGGAGTTGGGCCTGAATTTTTTTTCAACGACAGTACTTAAAAACATCTTTGGCCCGTGTTTCCAATAACACGACCCAACGCAAGTTTAGCCTACGTGATTCTTTACATAAAGAAAAGAAATAAAATAAAAAATTAAAGGAATGATACAAGTTTAGTTTTTTCCTTTCCTTAACCCCCCCCCCCCCCCAAAAAAAGCAAGGGACGGACAAAAAAAATTTAAGAGGGGCATGGCACCGCTCCCCCACCCCCTCTGCAGGGGCTACCGGGTAAATTGGGGCTGCATCGCGGATCCACTCTCACCGCTTCCTAACAAAATCCATCTCCCCCCCACCCCGTTTCCCCCCCCCCCCTTCTCCTCTGGCTGCACCTCCCAACGTCCCTTTTTTGTGCACATCGAGAGCCCTCGGTTGTGGTATAAAATAAATAGGTATACAAAAAAACCCTTTTTGTTATTTGCATTTGTGTCGTTTTTATTTCATTGAAAACGTTTCTAAAATCAGGAGGGGGGGGTGATGGTGGAAGGTGTACTTTATTTTTTAAAACAAAAAGGCTGCAGCAACTCCAGTGTGGGCTGGTTATTGTTATTTTTAAAAATATAGACTATGCCAATAAAAAAAACCAACAAAGAGAAATGCACCCACTACTCGGTAGCCCTAGCAGTGGCGGGGGCAGGGGAACAGGTTTTGGACGGCGCAAAAAAGGGAACCAAATCCCCCCCCACTCCTCTCCTTTTCCCCCTCCCAATTTAGTTTTATTTCCCAGTATTCCCCCCTTAGGACTCCACCGAATCACCGTTGTCTTCAGTTTTCTGTTTCTTTTTGTCCGCCTCGTCCTGAAACACGACAAGGGGTAGGGGGGGTAGAGAAGAGACAATTCTTAGTCCAAGAGTCGACAGCGCACCTAACACGCGACGACGGTTCAGACAAGCCAACCGCACTGCCGCCGACTGCGATTGACTCGGCATTAGCCCTCGGCGGAGCTGCCGTACATTGTTGCGTCTGCGTCAATTGCCAGCGGAGTTGCAACAGGGGGCAGCCTTCCCACGATTTAAATAGCGACCAACAGACATATGTGCACGCACACAGCCTCAACACTCCAACCACGTTGCCGAAGCCACCCCACCACAACCCCATGGCAGAGCCACAGTGCTTCCAACGCAGCCGTCAGTACCTCATCCTCCTCCGCTGGACGTTTACTTGAGGGCGCTTCATCGTCGTCTTCCTCGTCATCATCGTCGTCGTCTACTTCATCAGCGTCCCCTGTGAAGGGGAGGAGAGTCATGTTGAGTGCGGGGAGGTGGTGGATAATTGCCGTGCTGGAGCAATTGGTTGGGTTGTGGTGTCTGGGTTTCAGCCACACGTGATTAGACCGGGTTCTCAAGCATAGCAGAGAAAGTTAACCATCTCAGCCAAGTCACCCATGACTGCACAAGAATCCCCGTTTTATATTAGGCATGTCAATTCCCAGTATTGCAAGATGAGAAAAAGATAGGTTTTTATTGCTATATGAAAAGCCCATTCCAGGCCCAAAAGAAGGCGAGGTTGAGGCGTATTAAAGAAACATCAACAGTATTCGGGTGACAGTTTCAAGACAGCAATCTACAGGTGATGGCGAGCGACCATGACAATCTCAAATGGATGTTCTCAACAAGGTTTTTTTTGCCAACAGCACAACACGAATACAAGCGGGAAAGAGATTTGTAATTGCACCACTTACCCTCTTCGTCAGCCTCCTCCTCCTCGTCCACATCCTCTGGATTTTCTTCAGAGTCTCCCTCTCCATTCTCGTCCTGCACACGAGAAGGTGGAATGGAGGTTAGAGAGAGGTCATGTGTTGAGGGCACCCTGGCACGGGGTGCACGAGTGGTCAGGGAAATGCGAGGCTGCGCGAGAGAGATACCAGCGCGGGGCTGGTCCCAGGAGTTACCTCGGCGCCATTGGAGGGGGCATCTTGGCTGTCCTCCTCTTCGGCAACCACCTCCTCCTTCTTGTTCTTGAGGTCCTTGAGGTCCTGCGGCGAGGACAATCGCAACGGCCGTGTTAAGGGTGGGTCTCGGCATGCCGAGAGCAGCGCGGATTCATTTACGATTCGGACACTTCCTATGCAGGTGCAAATCATAGAAATCAATGGCAAAAACTAGATTAACTTTTGTCACGAAACTGTTGATCTCTTGGTAAACACACTGCCTACTCTCCCGCAAGCTTGCGTTTATATCCAACGCCCAGGCACAAAATCCCTTCCCCCTCCCCCCCCGTACAACTCGTCAGAAATTCATAAAAACCCGCGCAATTGACGCACCTGTTTAAATTAACCTCACGTCTGGGCAAAGGGAGGGGGGTAAAAACTTTTTTTTTTAAACAAAGCCTTTATTTTTTTTCATCATTGGCGCTGACAAAACGCTCGCGGGCTCCTCTCGAAAGGATCGCTACTCCGAACAATAAACATCATTGTTCGAGGGCGATGAGGAGGGGGGGGGGGCTGCTTGCCGCTGCCATTGCAGCCGGCGGGCGGGCGGCCGCTCGGGGCAGCATCGGGTTTCGTCGACACAAAGGCGACATCTGCCGCCGGGGTCCAATCTGCCGCCGCTGTTGCTGCTGCGGCGGTGGGACAATGGCACGGGCCGCCCCCCCCCCATTGAGGGTTGGGTTGCCCGGGTGCACGTCTGCCCCCCCCCACCATTATCGAGAGCAGCGTTGGGGTTGACGTGGGGGGAGGTGGGGAGGGAGGCCGCAGATGGTCGCGCCCCGAGCCTCCGCCACAGCGAGGCGGCGGCTTGGTGGTGGTGGTGGGGTGATGAGCGCGCACCGTCGGCCAATCGGCTCCGTCCCACGCGTCTCTGCAGCCCGCCCACACTAAACCGAAGCGACCACCTCGACTCTTCCCCCCCCACCACCACCAACCTCCTCCTCCCCAACCCAGCCAGCCACCACGGCCAATAGCGCAGCGCACACACACAAGGGGGGGGGGGGGGGGGGAAGATTCTTTTTTTGCTCCTTTCTCACAGGGCTGGAGACGCGAGCCCTTTAAAGGACCGGGCGTGGTGTGCGCTTTTACTGAGCGAACTAGCGAGGGAGCAAGCGCTGCTTGTGTTAAGAAAAACTAAAGCCGCGTTTTTTGGACGGGGGTTGGTGGCTCACGCAGCAGAGGAGGAGATGCGACCGCGTGTTTTTTTTTGGATCATAACAGCCGGGGTTGGTGGTGGTGGCCGATCTGCCCGAGCCATTATTTGAGTTGCCCATATAATGGAGTCGGTGGTGGTTTCCTTACACACTTAAAGCGTTCACATAAAAGTCATCTGCCAAACATGCCAATGTAGGAAACTACTCTTTAAAAAAAAAAGCGAGGCTTCTCCCCTGGAACTGTCGTGCATTTACAATAAAGGTGAAAATTTAGTTGTACCCCAAGCAGATTTTTTTTTACATTTAAAATGTGTTTCTATTAAGTGCCACAAAAGCTAATGAGCAAATTGGTCCCATTTGCAATAATTATTTTGTCCCAGGGTCTCCCAACATTTGGCGATTCTTAGGTGAGATGAGACCGCCCCCTCCTGCACCCCGACTCGGGCCAACAGACAACCCCAAGGCTGCGTGACATTAAATACTTTTAAGCGAGCGTGTGTTTTTCCCTCTCTCTCGTTCACTTTACTTTAAATAGCGAGCGAGCGAGGTAGGTGGGTGGGTAGTGGAGGCCACGGGGGTTTGTCCATTGGAAGGAGTTTTTTTTTTGCGAAACCGCCCACTGCGCCCCTGGGCTGTGCGCTACGACCCCAGCACCAACACCCCCCCCCTCCCCCCCTAAGCAATTGGCGGGAAAAAAAAACCCATTAACAATTTAAAAACCTTTACAATTAAAATGTATTTAAAAACCCCGCGAGGATAAAACTGATAATTCGACAGATTATACACCATCCCATTAAATACGCTATTATCCATTTATCCGCGATAACCGTGGATAAGGAGGGACTTTGTCCGAATATCTGCAAATGTTCACTACAATCGCAAGCGATGTATATTTTTTCAATCCGCAAATCCTATTATCTGCGAAAATCGCGGGGGGGGGGGGGGGTTATCCACATTCCTATTATCAGCTCGGTGGCAACACAAATTAAACGTGCGCGAATTCGGTGGTCCGCCGCCGAGTCGCGGATAAAGAAGTTCCACGCAAATCTCCCACTACCCCAGCGGGGGGCCACGTGAACACCGCTTAAACACACAGCTCGCGCGCGATGCTCCACACACACACCACTTGTTCTACCTAAAAAAGGGGGGTAAACCCAACAAAAACCGATTGGGCGGGGGGGCACGTGTATTCTATGCCAACAACAAAAGTTGAATTGCAAGCGCGCCCAATAAGAGGATGCCTGCCGATGGCGTTGGGGGCGGCAAAACGACACCGCAGCTGCAGAAGCCCTGCAGCTGCGGCTCCCCCCGCCGGCACGCGGCTTGCAGAGCGCACCCACTGCTGCCGCCTTGCAGCAATGTCAACCCCGCGGGGTTGACGGCGCACGGCAGCGAGCGAGCGGCCGGCCAGAACACACGGCGGGCGGGCGGGGGCGAATGTCCACCCGACGTTTGAGACGCACAGGGCGGTCAAATAAAAAGGGGGGCCCCCCCTCACCCCTCGTCCCCACGCTACTCACGATGAGAGTGGTGGGGGCGACACAGACGTGCGATGTTGGTTGTGTTACAAGTCAATAAAGGGGCGTTCACACTTTGCTCGGTTGCGTGAATACAGCCGTCGTGGTCGAATAAAGGGCACGGACGCTCGTGGCGAGGTTAAATATGGGACCCCCCCCCCCCCCGCCATGCGCGCCGGTGTACACGTCCAGTGGCCAACTAATGCGGCTCGCTATGACCCCTGGCGCGCCTCCACACCACGCGGCGTTAGTGGCGCGCGCGTGCGGAGAGAGAGTTTGTGCAATGAGGCCGGTTTCGCTCCACAAACGCACGGGCAGATGGGATTTTTAGAGGGGGGTTCTTCCAAGGGAAGGTTTTGGGGGGGGGTAGTCAATGTTACACGGGGTGGTCTCCCTGGGTGGTGGATACATGAAGTTTAACAAGAGGCGGGGAGCCCCACGAGGAACCAGACGCCACTAATGGGACCCAGCCTCGGGGGGGGGGGGGGGTCCGCGCGCACAGAAGGGGAGAGACGACCACCGGCCGCGTGTCTGGGGCCGACAGACCTGCGCTACGAGATTCAGCACCGCCGCCAGGAACCAGCCCACGGCACCACCACCAGTAACCAGCCCACGGCACCACCACCAGTAACCAGCCCACGGCACCACCACCAGTAACCAGCCCACGGCACCACCACCAGTAACCAGCCCACGGCACCACCACCAGTAACCAGCCCACGGCACCACCACCAGTAACCAGCCCACGGCACCACCACCAGTAACCAGCCCACGGCACCACCACCAGTAACCAGCCCACGGCACCGCCGCCAGGAACCAGCCCACGGCACCACCACCACCACTGTGGTAGAGCTGCTACTCGCGACTGCTTCTCGACTGACTCGCGCGGCACCGACACGCACACAACAAGAAGCGCCACGGGAACAAGAGACATTCTGTACCAGACGCGCCGTCAGGCACGACCACCACCACACTCACTCACTCGATGTGCACTCGCACAGGAACCCCCCCTGCGCACGGCTAACTCGCGCACGCGGTGTCGGCACGGGCCGCCTGCTCCAACACTTCTTCGCCTCCACGGAATCGACTGAACGTGACCCCCCCCCCCCCGAGTCGAACTCGGCCACGCCAGCGCAGTGGTCGGGGTTGGTGACTGAGCGCACTGTCGTCAATGCAAGTCTATGGGAGTACGAGACTGCCACACAGCCCCACGTGGTGTGGGTGTGTTGTGTTATACAGCCAACAGCAAATGTCTATCCCCGTGAGCCGTACACGCTGCGGTTGGGAGAATGAGTTCTGTTTGCGAGCACCTATTTAGGACCGGCACGGCGCAATGAGCTGGGTGGTTGTGGCCAGAAACCACACCCGGCCGCCTTTGTCTCTCTCCGATGTATGCCACAGCATATACACGTGCTCTGTATATAGCATACGCGGTGTGTTGGCGAGCGCCTATTTATGTACAGACGCGCGCACAATGCAAACCCGTGCCTAGTAACAATCACACGCGATGCAATGTGTGCGACGTCGTCTAGTGCCACAACAAAAGAAAGGCCGCTTAAAGTAGAGACAATTTATGATCATCATTATCACTTCTCTCTCCGCCCCCATCTCTAACTCAAACGAATGGGGGGGGGGGAGGAGGTTTAAACGTGGGGGGTTTGAGTACTCTACTAAAGCGTGCACCATGCGTGTATGTGTGTGATGTAGTGGTGGTGTGTGTGGTGGTGTGTGTGGTGTAGTGGTGGTGTGTGTGTGTGGTGGTGTGTGTGTGGTGTAGTGGTGGTGTGTGTGTGGTGGTGTGTGTGTGGTGTAGTGGTGGTGTGTGTGTGTGGTGTGCTCCCCCGTGCACCACGAACCCAGCGCACATGCCTCTCCCACGGCAGCAGCAGCGCCACATCGAGCGCGAAGGGGGAAAAACCCCCATCGCTAACTGGGGGGGGGGGGTGGCGATTTTCGCGTTGGGTTTACGCGGGAAAGCGAATTTAAAGTTACACGTGGGGGGGGGGGGCGTCGTGGTGGGGAGGGGGGCCCCTCCACTGTGGAGTGGGCGAGACGTCCCTGTTGGAAGCTGCGTGTGGGTTGGTGGCCTCCGCCGTAGTAAATGCACGCGGACCACACATTGAGAAGCCAAGGACGAACACAACATTGCAAGTAACGCGCACCACCACCACCACCCACGTTAACATTCACTCGCCACTTACTCACTGCGTCAACAAGCACACCGCGTTGATTACACCGTGTAGAATTAAAACACCACCACCACCACACACGACACGGCTGCCACTACGACCGCTGCAAGGCTGCCGCCGGTGCCGCTGCACCTGCGCGCCCAGAGCGCCGCTGTCGCCCACCACGCAGCGCTGCTTCGTCTTCTTCTACCCGTAGTAGCAAGCGAGCGGCAGCCGTCACACAGAGACCCCCCCCCCCCCACACGAGCACTCCCCAAACGCGGACTTCCCCGCAGAAACTCCACCAAGCCACTGGGACCCGACCACAAACGATGACCTCTACACAATGCGAACGAGGCTGAAAACACGTTAATTCAAACTTGTGTTTAATTAACCTGAACAAGTGTGCACACTATATAGGTAGCACGCGTGCCATGCGTACTTGCATGCGGTATAGTGCCTGTAGTAGTAGCTAGCGGCTGTCGTGTACGCAGTGTGGTATGAATATGCCAAGTGCCCTCTCGTGCAGCATGGAGTGGAGACGCGGGGCATGTTGGGGAGTGGTGGCGCAGTGGTTAGCGCGCTGCGCTACGAATCGGCGGCAACACGAGGTTTGATTCGCGCTCGCAGCCAATATTGGTGGCGAATATCTTGAGCCGGTTCCGGACCTCCCACGAGGTCGACTCAGCCTTAAATTTGTAACCTGGTGCGGTGTTATAAACATCGGCATGGGGGGGGAGAGACAAAGGCGGCCGGGCGCGGTGCTGACCACCCACCTCCCCCGTGTGCCGTGCCGACCTTAATAGGTGATCGCTAACAGGACTTGCCCCCCAACAGTCTGAAGACTATACGGGTGATCTTTGTCTTCGGAGACCGGACCACGTGGAGTGGCGCGCAAAACGTTCTCGCATTTTAAAGCAAACCCATTGAAACCACACAAACCCCATTACGCAGAAATAACCCACCAACTATCCGCATCCACCCCCATAACAAACACTTACAAAACCCTCAAACCTACGGATAAAAGTCCACAAGCGGGTGGTAGCGAGGTCCAAAACGAGCGCACTTTATTAGCGCGCGTTGGTGGTAGGTGGCGGTGAAAGATGTTCACAAAAGCCCCCTCCTAAAGAAGCAGGACCACGAATGTTTGAATCCACAGCAGCGGCAAGTGGGGAAAAGTCCACCAATCGCCTCGCTCCCAAACTCTTCCACTTTTCGTCGTTCACAAAACTATTGTGGAGCCTCTCCTCCTCCTCCTCCTCCTCCGGACGCTTCGCTTGCACGTCGCAGGGTTCAATTTACGAGTGGCATTTACTCCACCACCCACCCACCCACCCGCGCAGGTGTAGCGCGTGTTGCAAAGCCGACAGATAGCCACATCGTTACAAATACACACACACACACAGCACACACACGCCACCACGAGAGAAAAGCGGCCTCGCATACTTAAGTAAATATAACAAATACCTTCGTTGCCGTCTCAGTCGTGGTGTCAACCGCGGTATCAGCCATGGCTCCTCTTCGTTGCGTGCAGCCAATTAGCTTAATTGGTTATCGCCGAAGCTTGCTGTTTGCTTATAGCAAGTTGCTGCCGATTGAAGCTTTCTTGCGCTGGCGGCTGGTGGCGGCTGCTGCTCTCGCGTCTTGTTCTTCTTCGCCGGGTTGTCGCTACGGGATTGCTTTGAGCCGCTTTGCGCTGAGCGAGTTAGTGAGACTACAGCGAGAGCGCCCAGAGCCCGGCTCCTCACGTGCCGACAGCGAAACGGCGCTGTCACTTAAAGAGCCCGGGCCGATCGCGCAGCCACCTTTTATACGTCACGTGTCGTCAGCGAGGCTCGCGCCCATTGGCTGCGGCCAGGGGTGTGGGCGTTGCCGCGCCCCCATTGGGAGGCGCCGCGCCCCCACCGCGCTATGCAAATGAGGCGGCGGCAAAACGGACCAATCATTTCTCATTTAGCCAAAAAAATATTCCATCGAAGTTAAAAATGGAATTGGCGCGGCGACCGGAGAATCCCGCGTAAAAGCGACGGCAATGATAAAGGCCGACAAAGCGCTTACAAAAAACACACCACACGCGCGATGCCGATACAGCAACGGGAACAAAAAAAACACGCGGGGGTTTCTCGACTTCCGGTGGCGGCGCGACGGCCCGTGTGCAAACCGGAAATGGCAAGGCGCGTTTCTTGGGTTTCGAGGGCGAGCCGCCGTCACCGCCGCGGCCCCCACCCCTCGACCCCGCCCCCCACCCGTTGTTTCCTTTAACCCGCGCCGCCACGTTCAGCGCGGCAAGGTTCGAGCGGTCCCCCGCCAGTGTTCGCCTTCCCCCCCGGCCCGTGTGCAGCGTGGCGGGCGAGCGAGCGAGGCGAGAGTGGCGAGCGTGGTGCGCGTGCCTGCCGCGTGCGCGCCCCGCCATGTCGGGCGCGGCGGCTCCCAGCGCCGATGACGCCGATTCTAGAAGGCTCAAGATCCCGGATGCAGCAGGTCACGTGATGTCACGGTGGTGGGGGTGGGGGTAGTTGTGGGTGGGGGTAGTCGGGGTGTGGGGGGGTTAGGGGGCGGGGTCTAAAGGGGCCGTGCATCAGTGGCGAGTCACAGTCTCAGTGGTGCATGGTGGTGGTGGTGGTGATGATGGTGATGAGTTTGAACCCAGGTCGCATCGTAAATAAGCATGCATCGTCATGGTGGCAATCAGAATATTTATGCTGGAGGAATGCGATAGTTTATTTTTCCCCACAGATATCCAGTAAAAAAAATATACTTAATAAATATTCTTATTTACCCATAAACGTTACACTTTATACTCTTAAGTGGAATTTAAAAAAATATGTTTTTGTGTCAGATGAAGGCTATAATTCTGTATTTCGAGCCGTGGCACTCTCAAGGGGACCTGTTTACGTTGGGATTAAACAAAATGTCATCCTTGGGTGTGGGTGGCCGCAAAGCTGAGTGTATTCTGACGCTTGGAGTGGTCAAGGAATTTTGAGTGGTGATTTTTAATCCAACATTAATCTTAAAGTTACATTGCATGAGTCCCGATCACGGGCAACGCTTACACATCACTGACGTGACGACCACCCTTCAAACATTTTACAAAACGTGCCGTGTTTACGATAATTATTCAGACTGCCCGAGAGAGCCAAACTGTGTGCATGGGCTTGGCAACTTGGGTAATGATTTGGCGGGACCTCAGGTAGGTCAGCTACGTCGGGTCTGGATAGATGTTAACTACCTCGCCTGGTATACAGGAGGTCGTGGCTTCGAGCCTCACCTCTATATTTGGAGTCTGCATGTCTCTCTTCCCGCGGTCGTGTTAATTTTTCTCCGGGTCCTCCGGTTTTCCCCTCCACATTTAGATTCGACATGCACATGCATTTAGAGTATTTGTCTGCTATAAATTTCAACGTGATGATAAGCCACTTGTTGAGCTATTATTTGTGGCGAGGTAGCTTTTGATAAAGGGCTACATAGCTTAGTAGGCCTTACCTGGTAAAAATAGAATATTTTTTAGTTTAAAAAGAGGTTATGGAGATTGTATGCCAGACAGAAAGCTGCCACAGAGGGAGTAGTATAGCAAAGTGGGTTCTGAATATGCCAGGCATGATTCTATTAAAAGTGTTTAAGACTCTGTCGTGTATCTTGCACGAAGTCAACAGAGGACTAATTGGAAAAAAAATCAGTGTACCTTTACTCATTCAATCTGTGATCTGAGAGATACAATTACTACACATTCAGTGCTTTTGAACTGGTGGTCTGGATAAGCCCGAGAGTTTTGTACACGCAATGCACATATTTGGGTTGTAAAACCTATAAAAAAAATATTCGATATTCGGAAGCCACTGGAGCAATGCACCTTTAAATCCGGATTGAAAAAATATTTTTAGAAATGCTTTTTGTGTTTAGTTTGTTGTCCTTCCCCCCGCACCTCCGATTAGCACGGTTGGCTACGTACGGTGCGAAAGAAGTTCAACATGCGTACATTCGATTCCTAAACAATCCTCCCAACACGTGGGAGTGAAACGTCAGACGTCGTTGTTGAACGGCAAGCGGAGCAATCAAAAACATATCAGGAGAGCTGTACGGCACAAGCGAAACAAGAAAAAAAACCCGGACGGAGTCGATGCTACGCGTGATTGTAAATTCACGGGCGTTTGTGGGTTTCAGATGGCGAGGCTGTGCCCGTGACGGTCCTCGTGATCGGAGGAGGAAGCCGGGGGCGCGGATACGGTTTCTTCGCCTTGGACTTTCCAAAGCGCATGAAGGTAAACGTGGAGTTATTTCTGCCAGAAAAGTGTCACACAAAAGGGAATTGCCCGTCAAGTTCCAGTGGTCACCCATCAAGTTCTGTATCTTCCTGCCCACGTGTATTAATCATTGCTACACTTGTTTACGCAAGAAAGTCCCAATGCGTCTTCAAGATTCTTTCAAGAGGGTCCTGCCAAGCATTCTCATTAGGAGGGCGATGTTTTATAGCCCTGTTGAATAACTTGCAGGGAATTTTTCAGCATTGGAGATGTTACAATAATGGTTACTTTGTATGTTTTACTGGTAGGAACCTCCTGGTTACACCAGCCCACAGGCGATTATTGTGTCCGTCGTGCAGGGAGGGGCTGGGTGGGGAGGGGGGGGCTGGGTGGGGATTGTGGGGCTGGGTGGGGAGGGGAGGGTGCCGAGGGGAGCGTGGGGAGGGGCTGGGTGGGGGGGTGGGAGGGGTGGGGCTGGGTGGGGAGGGGCTGGTCACCCCGTGGTGCCCTTATAAAACTCAACGTTTAACCTACTCACACCGGCTTGTGCCCGCCCTCACAGTCGGGCATATTTGCAGAATACACCACGCCGCCGTTGACCCTGGCCATTGACCGAGCAACCCAACGTTCCTACCAGCTCCCTCTGCAGGAATGTGTTTTTTGCTATAGGAAAGAAAAACAGAACCCGGAAAAAAAACACATGCAGTACAGGGGGGGAGAACATACACACTCCTACGCAGAAATGCGCCCCAGTCAGGAATCAAACCCAGGTTCTTGTTGCTGTGTTACCACTGCGCCGCGCCATCACTCCTGTATTTGACTCCAGCCTTTTGACGAAATCCACCAGTATACACCTCGTTTTGTCTGATCTGTGAAGCTAAGGAGAGTTCAGCCTGGATAATGCATGGATGGGCGACCATCTCAATGGAACAGGTGTTATCGGCTCCTGTGAGACTCCGTGGTCAGCAAAGGCAAAATACATTGTTGTTCTGTAGTTCTAAGCTTCACCGTCTATGTTCCCCGCCTTCACCAACCTACACCAACTACATACTTCATTCTTTACTTGAACGATTACGTTTCTATGTAGCAATGGGATCAATCCGAATCCAGGCTCGATCCAGTGTCGGCACTCGTTCACGATTGGACGAATCTTAATTTATTTGCCGAATAAGGAGCCAAATTTCCTAGTCAGAGCGCACCGGTGACGCGAGAACTCTCGCACGCATCACACAGGCTCATAATAGCGATGTGTCAGTGATGATGCATTATAAACGCTGTGCAATATCGTGAATGCAACGTGGATCGGAGTTAGAGTGAGCGACATCTTCTTAACCCTTTCCCGCTCCAAGACGTCTGCAAGTTGCAGGGTGGTGGGTCCCGTTCACCGCTGAATCTTGGAACGTGCAAGCGGTTCAGCGTTAATTTTATTTAGAGAGCCGTAGTGGCACCGTTGTTTTTAAAGACATCGTACTCATGTCAGAGAACTGTAGCGACACAACCACACTCTACAATAGCTGGCGCCAAACTGCCACGCGCCCTCCCGCATGGCCTTGTGGGAGCCTCGGTACCAATAAAGATTTTAGTTATTTTTTTTTATTCTGACATACACTTATGTCAACAGAATGGGAAAGGGTTAAATGTTAAAATAATTAGTGAGTTTGGATGGGACATGTTGCCAATAGGTTTGATGGCAGATGTTCGGGCTATAGAGAGAGTGGCAGCCAAAGAGGACGTCCACCGTGGATATGGAGTGAAGAGATCAGCTCCTGTGGACGAGCTAACTGGATTGCTGCATCACGAGGCTGGGAGAGGTGTCGGTGGCTTGGGGAGTAATTCATCCAGAAGTCGATAGATCATGGTTGATTATGATGAGAGCTCGAGTTACTGCCGTGTCAAAGTTAACAGTTATCATGGCTTGCCATGGCGACAGAGTTAATCGCAGTTACCACCGTGATTGTTAACAGTTACCATGCAGAGTTAAAATCAGTTACCTACGGTGCAATTCTTGTTCGTGCAATATTTTTTAATTCCAGCGTTCTGGCCCTTGAGCACAAGTGGAAAATTGATTCATAATTACTTTTGTGTTAGATCGTATCCGTATAATGCATACGGTGTCAACCCATACGGTTACTCCATATTCTTGTCCAGGGAAATTGAGTTTTGAGGTCCACATGGCATACAGCCGTTTCAATACGGGCAAACCTATTTTTTTGTCTATTTGTGTTTCTTCCTTGTGATGAGACTTTGTGGGATGAACTTTGATATTTATAGGGGCACGGGGTGACCACTAAAATCTGAATTGGTCTGTAATAAGGTAGGCACTGATGAGGGGTTGACAGGTATGATAATGCCAATTTCCAGCTGTACCCTCCACCACCCGACAGATCCCAATCAAATCAGGTTGTCAACGTGGGTACATATACCAACCGATTTCATTTTTCAGCAAGCCGAAATGTTGAAAACCAAGCTAAAATTTGACAATTTTATTCCGAAGACGTTCTAATGGAGGTTATATATCCAGCTCCATCAGATGATAGCAGCAGCTTTGCTCTTGTGTGGAGCTGCCCTAAGACGTCACCAGCACAATCGTGCACGTGATCCAGAATAGTAATTAGAGTTGATTGGTTGTGATTGGCAGGTTACATTATTTTAATAAGGTGCATCTGTTTAGCGGTGTGGGTGAAAGTCTGCTTTCCTTAATTATACAGAATTGAGGTGTACTATTTTGTGTTGTATGTATGTTCAACTTATTTCGCACCGACGTAGTCCACTGTGGTAATCGGAGTTGCGCGTTCATAATGAAGCTGGGTTTGTAATGTTATTGTTATTCTAGTAAAGTGTTAATTGCTAAATAGGGTTAGTTCATTATCTTCATGGGGATTAGAATAATAATGAATGAGTGATACGGGTTGATTGAAGAGAGTGTGTTACATTATAATAAATGCTCAATTGATTAAGTCTGGCTAGAGTTATTTGCTGTCATTATGAATTAAGTTCGGCGTTATTCTGGTCGGAACCCACTGGTTCCACCAGCCCACAGGGGGTTATTGTGTCCGTCCGTCGTGCAGGGAGGGGCTGGGTGGGGAGGGAGGAGCTGGGTGGGGAGGGAGGGGCTGGGTGGGGAGGGGCTGGGTGGGAAGGGTGGGGCTCGGTGGAGAGGGGAGGGTGGGGAGGGGCTGGGTGGGGGGTGGGAGGGGTGGGGCTGGGTGGAGAGGGGCTGGTCACCCCGTGGTGCCCTTATAAAACTCAACGTTTAACCTACTCACGCCAGCTTGTGCCCGCCCTCACAGTCGGGCATATTTGTGGAATACACCACGCCGCCGTTGACCCTGGCCATTGACCGAGCAACCCAACGTTCCTACCAGCTCTCTCTTCGCAGGAATGTGTTTTAATGTTAATGGCCTTCAGAATCAGACTCTTTATTTATCCTGGAGAAATCCGCTGAGCTATGAAGCTCTTTTTCATAGCTGTCCAGTCGGGGCGGGTCAGAAAGTTACATTCAGGTCCTTGATGGTACATCCAGTGCAAATCGAAGAGTAGAATGATAAAGCTAGTTTAATCTGTTTCATTGGTAACTGATATTCAAGCGGCGTCGGAGTAGTCAAAGAGTGGTAGAATGATGGCTTCAACAGTTTGCAGGCGCAATAGAATGGGAAAACAACGTTTATTTCCGTGCAAAAACGCTGCTTTTTATTTGAATTCGCTCTGCGTGGGTTGCCCTGATCCCAACTTGATCATCATATTCTTTAGAGCCCAGTGGCAGATTATATCTGAGCCAATCCAAGGCCAACCCTAAGCTGAGACAAATGATTGCAATGGAAAATAGTTTTTTTGTGCCTTTCATGTCAAGCAAATAAAGATTTGGGATTGGTCAGATTTCAGTTTTGGATTCGGGAATGTAAACTGGAATTGATTCGGCTCTGAAGGAGTTGTCCAATAAGTAGTCTGTTCTATTGCGCCGCGTGTTTTCAAAACGCGAATTGGATATAACGCGATGATGAATGTATTAGGGAACGTATTTTTTTATGACGCGGATGTGAATTGGATATAACGCGAGTGGCCGAACGGAGCTACGTTGCGCAAGTAGGAATAAGCGGTTGTACGGCTGCCTCGGTGTAGCATCACACAAGGAATTGGGATGCTGCTGGATGCTTCTAGATGCTACCCACGGTCTTTGTTCAGCCTGCAAACGCATCTCACGTGTTATCGCGGATTGTGCTTTATATTATACTAGCTTTACTACCCGGCTTCGCCCGGGACTTGGATTCACCATGCCCGGCCGCCTTTGTCTCCCCAGTGGCGATGTTCACACACCACACCAGTTACTCGTTTGAGGCTGAGTCGACCTAGGGGAGGCCCAGGACCGGTTCAAATAATCGTCACCGGTGGTGGCCGTGAGCGGGAATCGAACTCGGGTCGCTGGGTTCGTAGCGCAGCGCGCTAACCACTACACTACCACTCCCCCCACATACACACGCGCGCGCGTCCATAGGTACACATACACGCACTTGCTGCAGACAAACACAACTTTCAGGGTACGTACGGCAGTAAACGACATTAATAATAAAGAGCCATTTGGATATTTATAACATCATTCGCAGGCCATACAAAATTATCAACTTGAAAATTAGCCTGTTATATTTGGTCAAACATTTAATTAACTCACCCTTAATGCGATGGCTGGAACTGCTTCTCTTTGGTGAGGCGTGTGATGTTAGCTGGTATTGATGATGTTGCTGCTACTCGCAACTGCTTTTCCAAGGTTTGCTCCTAGATTTATTGAATTTCGAGTCTCACCTGCGGTTGCCTTGGCAGGGCTACACCAAATGATTTTGCGGGCTTTGTGCGGCCCGCGGGCCAGACATTCCCCACCCCTGTTAAATAAAGCAATGCTGCGCGAAGAACGCCTTAGACCTGCAACACATTTGTATGGCACTTTACTCGCGGAGGGTTGGGGGGGGATGCGTGACGTCAGCAGGCAGACTGCGTGACGCTTCCGCGTGCGGGTCACATGACAGAGATGTGACGTCACAGCTCACTTGCGGTATTCTTCAGGAACGCAACTACTCCGTTAGTGGTGAAGATTGTAAAGGTAACGCTATCGATACGCCATAAAATATACATTTTACGATGACATTTTTAGATAAAATACATTTCTACTCATCGGCAATATTTGGCGACTCTAGTCCTGCCTTGGTTGTCTGTCTGTGTTCGTCTGTCTATGCGCATGTGCCCATGTCACGTGCATTTTTCTCCGGGTCCTCTGGTTTTTCCCTCCACATTTCAAAATCGACGTGCGTTCAGAGCATTTGACTGCCATACATTTCCACACGGTGACGATTGGCCACTTGGTTGAGCTATCACTTGTGGTGGCCGGGTCGCTCCATCGGAGGAGTCTCCCGTCTCTCGATGAGCCGGTTGCAGCAGCGTCCCCCACATTGTCGAGCCTCGTGACAGCCTCGTGACAGCCTCGTTCCAACCTCCTCCTTGCGACAGTTGTCACCGAGGGACTCCGACAAATGTTTCCGCGAGCGCGATGACAGTGAACTCGGCTGAGGGAACGTGGCCAATCTCACCTTTAACACCCCCCGGGTAACAAAGCGAAAATAAAAATGACTGGTGCAACCTGCAACCGATTCCCTGTTTATTTAGTTCAATAGCAAACATTAAAATTTTAGTTTCGGTTTATAAAAATTTGCGGTTAACTTCGGCTTAGCGTTAGGGTTTTCGACTTGTTCCGAAGACTTTTAGCGCTGTTTTTTTTTGTTTCCCAAAGTTTTGGGCAAACGATCGAACAATTTGGCCAATTTTATACAGGGTAAGTCCCTAATAATAGCAACACGACGTTAGACTCGAGTTTCATTCACACTGGATAATATCTCGCACAGTTATCATGCCTCCACGTTTCAGACAGACAGACCGACGGACAGAGCTAATGCATTAGCCATTTCAACCGTAGTTGGTGAGCTTTACAAACAGTTGACCTTCAGAGTTGAATCGTGAATCGCTGGGGGGTTAAATCATTGCACGTCTGGATCTGACGATTACAAATTGACTTTTGCTTGGAGATGAGGTTAAGGCTGCGGCTTGGAGAGGTCTATAACTCGGCTTGTGGTAGCACAAATTAATATGCGGTAGCGGTAACTGGGCAGCACCGTGGCTATCGGCTGCTGGATTCCCGGTCTACGGGTCGCGATTTCACATTTCTGATGGAGTCAACATGCGTTTAGATTATTTAGATAATTTTGCTACTGGTTCGGTCATGTTGAGAGACATCAGGAAAATTACGTGGGTCAGAAGGTGCAAATTATGCAAGTGGAAAGAAAGGAATCAAGAGGAAGGCAGAAGAAGAGATGGGTGGGCGATGTGGTGCGATCGGACACGGTGGCCCGAGGAGCGGAGAGAGAGACGGCGCAGGACAGGGCAGCGTGGAGAAGGTTGGCAGGGACAGCGGAGCACCTCCACGTGAGTGGGACAGACGCGTGGAAGAACAAGAGATTATTTTTCTGATATACATTTCCACACGATAAGCCACTTCCTTGAGCTATCAATTGTGGCCAGGTCGCTTCTGAAAAGACGCTAATTGCTCAGTGGGCTTTAGCCGGTAAGATAAAAAAATTGTTCAGTTTTATTTGTATATATTTTTTTAAAAGTGATTTTTTTACCTTTCCTATACTTTGCGGTCCTTTCGTGTTTTCGTGCTGTTTGTAGTTGAAATGTTCAGATCTGCCCCTACTGGACATCTGTGAAGAAGAGCTTTATAGCTCATCGGATTCCTGCAGTAAAAGTAAATATTCTTATTCATCATCTCCCGGCGCCAATACAACGGGTTCCGGTTGGTGGAAAGTCAACTGGGGTTTCTTTATGAATGGACTGAGGTGGCGGGGGGGGGGGCTTCAGACGAAGATGAATACCGCCACACCCATGTGTTGGCATGCACATATATTGGCATTCACCCACTTATTGTAACATTGAGAGCACCCTGCTACTCCACATCCACCAGCTTCATTGTGGATCTCCATCGGAGCGGTGTAATGCTAACTGTAAGTGTAGCGCGCCACGCTTGAGACAACCCAGGCGGGTCTCCACGCTGCTGGCTCAGCACTCTGACACGCAGCCATCACCGGCTCGGTGCCGTTCTCAGAGTGCCACCGATCCGAATCCGCATTCCGCACCAAACATTAAGGGATTTCGCTTTTAGTTTTATTCAAACTTCGACCACTGCGTTCTGGAGTCGGCCGCCGGTTTTCTGCGAACGCTTGTGACACCCGCTCAATTCTCGTGTCCCCTCTCCCGCGGCGTCGCGTACCTGCCTGTCCGTGCACCACAAGACGCACGCACGTTGGTTGATCTCGCGAGCGCGTTTTAAGGCCGGGATTCGCAGAGACAGAGCTTGCAGAATTTGCCCCCCAAAAACTAAGAAATGAAAGTCCGTTATGCCTACTTTCATACTCTACATGCGTTGAACATTTGCCCTGGGGGCTCACAGATTGATGGACTGAGGACTGATAATTTTAATTATATTATGCATATATGCGGATAGCCCAACTCATGTCTGTTTATTTACATGTGTGTTACTCACATGTAATATCAGTGCGCTGTGCCGTTTTGCGTAGCATAATGGGGACGTAAGAACAATTGATTCAAAATCATTATTGTGCTGAAAATACAAATACGGCGATACCCCGGTTTATGTCGGATGCGTTCCTGAAAGGTGCGGCGACGAATATCGAAACGACGTCAATCAGAGTGACGTACAGGGCAGGAGGTGGGGGAGGAGGCAAAGGCTGAGATGCGACGCATACGAGAAAAGACGGACGATGCTGTCAGCGACGTAAGTGTGGGGGGTTGAGGCGACGCTAATCGGGTGGCGGTGTTCATAAAGTGACGATGCATTTGCGAAACCACGTAAAAGGGGGAGACGTTAATCGGGGTATTACCGGTACTGTGTATTTTTATTTTTTGAGGCAACGTGTGGGCCTGATACATCACGTTGTGACGCACGTGTACACATTGTGAACATGAACTAAATCGGTTATGAAAAGCGGTGGTGGATAGAAAGATGGGGAACGAACTCGCTGCCCGAGGTTATTGCCGCATTTAATCGTGTGTATAATACCATTACTTAATAATGTTAACAATATAATATTGAAATGAAGTCCACTGGAGGCAATCTTGTTATTTGTGTTGCCCTCACACGCCCGCACTCGTAGGACGCTTCTTTGTTCAAGGACCTGGAGAGTTCTCGGTTCCTCCTCCCTCCTCCTCCCTCCTCCTCCCTCCTCCTCACCAACGCTGTTCCTTCTTCCTTACCCACCCCTGGCCCGCCCTTCACTTCCTCGCCCCCTTTTCCCACGATTTTCCCTGGTGAGCCCCCTTTGGCCAATCCCGTGCTCCTCCACGGACAGCTGCCCTTTGTAATTTTTTGAAATTTAATTAAGGAGGCATTCAGTGACCGTCACAAAGTTAATTTTGATTCGTGCTCTAAATGTTTGTGGCACAATGAATTTGCAGTGTTAACTACCTCGACCCAGTATACAGGAGGTCGTGGGTTCGATCCCGACCCTGAAGCCTGTATATTTGAAGTTTGCGGTGTTTCTCTCTCCCCATGGTCGCGCGGATTTTTCTCCGGGTCCTCCGGTTTTTCCCTCAAAATGTAGAAACGTGTTTCGGGTATTTGACTGCTATATGTTTCCACGTGATAGGCCACTTCGTTCAGCTATCATTTGTGGTCAGGTCGCTTCTGAAAAAGAGCTATATAGCTCAGTGGGCCTGAGCTGGTAAAATAAAAAAAAATTGTTTAATAGTTTAGTTTATTGATTAATAGCGCGACTGATTAATGGCACTACTAGGGTAATTATCTGGGCGCGGTATTAGGCCTCGGCAAGGTAATTTACCCTTTTTACCGGTAAAAGGGTAAAGAGAAAGGTAAAGGTGTCGACATGCCAAGGGGTAAGGTCAAGGGTCGGGTAAAGGTAGCTCGGAAGAATTACCCGGTAGGGTAAAGGAAGCGCGAAGTATTACCCGGTAAATACGGTACCTTGTTTACCGCTAGAAGCTCCGTGGCGCAGTCCGTGGCTTCCATTTAATAAGTAATATTTAAAAAAAAACTTTTTAAAAACACGCTTTTATTAAATGTACTAGTAATGGCAGAACTCCACGACTCCAGGAAGTGGCCCCGAAGCTTGCCATAACGTGTGGGACCGTGGCCAATTACAGCCAACGTCAGTTGAGCGTAGACAATTAGACCCAAGCCGAAACATAACATAGAAAAAAGATTGTTTAAAAATATATATTTTTTAAGATAGAAAATAGTATTGTCATCAGTATGCCATAAGTATACCAAGTGTGCAGTCGATACCACATTATTAGGAAGTGGGTTAAAATTTAATTACAAGATTTGAGGATACGACAACGACGACAACAACAACGACAACAATGACAACAACAACAACGACAACAAAAAGCGTGTAAAATTGGAATCATCGAAAGTATTCTATATGAATAAAGCGCTCTACCTAGCATTTACCGTTATAAACCTTTTTTCACGTGTAGTAGTACCCCAGTAATTACCCTGTAATCGGGTAATTTGTATGGGGTAAGGGTAAAAGGTAGGGTAAAGGTAGGCTCGTTGCTTTTTTAAATCCTTTATATTAAGTTCGCTTGCTTGCTTGCGTGCTTGCTTGCTTGCTTACGACCGTGCAAATCTTTCGGTCGTTTTTTAACCCACTTCCCGTGATCCAATCGAGCTGAAATTTTCCACACAGACTCGTTGTGCCAGACAATTAATGTTCGTGAAAAAAAATTTCCAAAATGTTACACTTTTTAGGCAAAAAAAAAATATTTTACATATATTCAAATAGAACTCATTCTTGGCTTTGGCTGAACGTCACAGTATAAGAGCCCAGAGCGTAACCCCTCCACAGGCCGCAGCGGAGTAGCGCAGTTGGTAGCGCCCTCGCTTCCCATGCCAAAGGTCGCGGGATCGATCCCCGCGTCCTCCACAGGCGAATATATTTTTAAATCCTTTATATTAAGTTCGCTGCCACGCATATAAAGGATTTATAGTGAAAAACTTTGTTTTTACGGGTTATACTTATTACCTTTTACCTTACCTGCTAAAGGGTAAAAGGTAGGGTAGAGTGATTGTATTGTGGTAAGGTAAAAGGTAGGGTAAAGGTAGGCTCGTTGTTTTTACCTTTTAACTTTTACCTTGCCTTGCCGAGGCCTACGCGGTATATGGAGATTTAGTTTTCTGAACTGAATTTCTGGAATTAGTTCAGTGGTGGGGCACGTGAACCGTTATGTCCTCGTAGGACAAGGCAGCGTGGATGCACGGGCCTCGTGGGCGGCTGCGCGGGGCTTAATGCCCGTGAGCGTTGTCAGACACGGGGGAGAGTCAATGGTCTGTGCCGTGACGCGGAAAGCAACGACCGGCCTCTACCGAAACGGCAGGCTACAGACGTCTTTTTCTCAGATTAACACAATCCATTGATTACATTAAGCCCCCACTCCCACCTCTGGTTTTCGCACCTGATATCCCCCATTGATGATATCATCTATACCCCTCTATTTACAACCAAAACTGGAGGACTTTCTCCACAATTCTGGCCGTTGCCTGATGAGGCTGGTTGTAATCACCAGCGAAACGTCGTACTCCAATTGTGCATGTTGTGGGTTTACTCTCCAACACACCGGTGTGCTGAAATAGTCATCAATTGGCACGTTTTGTTTACATGACGTCTGTGAAAAAAGAGATTCATAGGTTATCGGATTCCTCCAGTTTAAATATATATTCTTATTCTTCTGATTCTTACTAATTGGCTGTGTCGGGTGGTGGCGGGTTTAATGACACATTTATGTTTACGCGATCTAACCCGACTAAAACAATCCTCTATTATTTATGCAGACGTCTGATCAGCCATCATCTCTGCAGTGGATCGTTGAGCGTCCTCCTCTCATGCGCGAGGACTTCCTCCAGACACGTGTTTACTCCCCTATACAATAAACCTGACGAAAAATACACGAGGCAATAATAACAATTCAAGTTATCTGCTTGTCTACCCAGGAGAGCCTCACTGAGTCTCAAGACTGTTTTTTTCAGGAGAGTCCTTCCAAGTTTTTCTCGCAGTAGGGGGTGACGTGCGAGGGAGCAACACTCTATCCCGTACAGATGGAACAGATGGAGATTGTATCACTGTTTGATCTTGTTGGCGTTCATGGTCGAACACTGGTGAGACTAGGCCATAAAGAAGGCTGTCTCTGGTGTAGGACAATCAGTTTCAGTGACAATGCATATATTGTGAGCGCATGTTTGTTTGGATGTTTTGCCACAGTGTGTGGTTGATGCAGACTAATGCCTTCGTGTTTGAACATCGTAACGCCGCCTGTATTATTGCCAGAAAGGGTAAAAACGTATTCCTATTTTTAATCAGACGGAGATTAGTCGACATCCTTTCGGTACCGCCTTCTGGCAAAGCCAGGGTATGGAACCTCGATGGTTCATAACATTTTTGCAATCCACCGACCTTCACCTCGGCATTTCTGGATCACAGGCGTTCGCCCCGGATGATTTTTTTTTGAACGGGACATCACCGTCCAGGCTCGTTCACACTCACGATGGGCGAGTTCTCAATGTACATTCACACTCACGATGGGCGAGTTCTCAATGTAAGTTCACACTCACGATGGGCGAGTTCTCAATGTAAGTTCACACTCACGATGTGCGAGTTCTCAATGTAAATTCACACGTCGCGACGTGGCGCAGCGGCGTAGCTACCGAGTGTGCAGGCGGTGTTACTGCACCGGAGTCCACGGACCAGAGGAACTGAGGTGCCAGGCTATAAAGAGGGGTGGGGGTGCAGACGGGGACCCCCCACATATAATTCCTTGTATCAGGTACCCATGCTAACCGCACGGTACAGTTGCCACACTGTGCCAAAAGCGCAATTGGAATATAAATTGGAGTCAGCAAGAAAATGTTAACGTTTTACATTTCTGGTGAACACCTCATGAGGTTATAGTGAGAAAAAAAACCCTGAAATATTCAAGTGTGTTTAGAGAACCCTTTCAAATTTGCAGTTCACTTCCATCTGCTTGCGTGCTTTGGGGCCACTGCTCCTTTCTAAGAACCAAGTATTTTTTATTGACCGTCAGTGCGGGTCTGTGGGCGAGACCACAGTGCTTTTAAAGAGCCACTGCTGCTTGAGACGATTGCGTTCACGTTCTGGTTATGTAATATCCAACAGAGTTAAATCAATATTTTTAATCTTTGGGTCTTTCGGAAAAGTCACGTAGAAAGGTTCAAAGAAAATTACAAAAAATAACACGTTTCGATCTCAACACAAGCGATCATCTTTTTTCCTCCTGATGACGATCGCTTGTGTTGTGATCGAAACGTCGTAGTTTTTTGTTATTTTTTTGTTATTTTCTTTGAACCTATCGACGTGACTTTACCGAAAGACCTAAAGAATGTGAATTCCTGCAGTCACGAAAGCTTTAAGTCAAGATTAAATCAATATTTTATGGACACACGATTGAATTGAGTTGATGATACAGGTTCGTTGTGAAATCTGTCCAGGTGGCACTATGATGCTAATTTCATCATTACTCTTTAGGTCTTTCGGTAAAGTCACGTAGATAGAAAAATAATAGATCACGACGTTTCGATCACAACACAAGCAACTGAAAGACCCCAGGAGTCTGAATTCCTGCAGTCACAAAAGCTTTAAATAAGAATGTCATGAGTAATTATTATTTTTACCAGTGAAGCCCACTGAGCAAGATCGCTTTTTTTTCAGAAGCGACCTGGCTATAAATGCAAGCTTAAACAAGTGGCTTGTCACGTGGACATTTATAGCAGCAGCTCTAAACGCATGTTAATTCTATATTGTGGAGGGAAAATTGGAGGACCCGGAAAAAAATCCATGCAACCACAGGGAGAACATGCAAACTCTAAATATACAGGCATTGTCAGAGTCGGATCGAATCTACGACTCCCGTAAACCAGATGAGGTAGTTAACATCTCGCCACCGTGTGACTTGCAGCAGGCTTGCACGCTTGCAAAGAATAGATGAGTGTGGGATTAAAACGGAAGGAAGTCAACAAGCTTTAGTGTCTTAGAGTATACAGATTCAGTTATTATGCATTGCAATAATATTCCTTGTTTAGTGTTTTTTCTCTGCCTATGATCGTCTCTCTCCGCCTCTGGGATTAGTTTGTCCCCCGTGTCTGCACGACGCGTGCGTATCCAAAGTGCATCCGTTGTTTTGTCACAAGTGTAGGAATATTCTCCCACACATTGTTGACAATGCCGCCTTAGCCCAGAGCCCTGTTTGAGAAACGCAGACTATTCTCACGAATTCCGGATGTCATTGTCCGCTTAAATTTGACTCTCCACGGCATGTTCGTCCTTTGTGTCGCTTGCTACATGTGCACATGAAGAGTTGATGGGCAATTTTTCGGTGTCACTGTTGGAATCAGAAATATGCTTTAAAATCAGCATGTGTCTACTCGAGGAACACGTGATGTGCTTCAATCCTCCTAAACCGTTTGGCCTCCAGTGTTTAAACGCGCGTGGAAACGTTGAACAAGTAATTTAACTGATTTGTAATGAAAACGCATTTCAAGTTCAGCTGGCACTCTAATCCAGCCCCGTGTTATCTAATCCAGTGCTTCTCAACCTCCACCCCACGGCAAAGACAAAGAGTCCCCGTATAGCCTAAACAGCATGTAGGGGCAAGTGCTGTTAGCGAGCACCTATGAACGCCAGTACGGTATGCGAGGGGGTGGGTGGCCAGCACCACGCCCGAGCGCCTTTGTCTCCCCAGTGGCGATGTTTGCACCACTATACTAGGAACTCATTTAAAGCTGAGTCCACCTAGGGGTGGCCAAGGACCAGTTCAGATGATTATCACTGATGTTGGCCATGAGCAGGAATCGAACTCGAGTCACCAGGTTTGTAGCGCAGTGTGCTTACCGCTGCGCTAACCGCTCCCCACGGCACACAACACACTCGAGCTTGCACAGGTCTTTGCGGCACACCAAACTATGTATAGGCATGGTGGTAGCCCATCCAAGGACTGATGTTGGCCATGAGTGGGAAGCGAACTCGATCTGACCAGATTGGGCATTTTCTGAAAGTTTTGGTATTAAATTCCAGGTATATAGGGCGCCACTGTGGCAAGATGTTAATTACTTCACCTGGTATGCAGGAGGTCGTGGATTCCATCCCAACCCTGACACCTGCTGTATATTGGAATTTGCATGTTTTCTCTGTGGTCGCTTGTAATTTGCTCCGGGTCCTCCGTTTTTTCCCTTCACATTTAGAAACATGCGTTTAGAGTATTTGGCTGCGATACAGTTCCACACGATAAGCCACTTCGGTGAGCTATCATTTGTGACCAGGTCGCTTCTGAAAAAAGCTACATAGCTCAGTGGGCCTTTACCTGATAATATAAAAATAGTTTGGCTTAGTTTAAGCAACACAGAAGATATAGCCTCCTAGCACTGAGCAGTGCACGTACAGCCAATGCACTATGTACATGGGCCCAGGTTACACTCATACCCCAACCCCTGTTTCTCTAGACGCTTGGTGTAGACCCACCATGCGCACCTAGCGTAGACCGTGTGCAATACCCAAAACCAAATCAATATTTCAAGAGCCGCAATGCACGCGATACACCGAGACGGTGGCCCTGAATAAGCGACGTCACGAAGCAGTTCCGTCAAGGGAGCCCCAGGTGTTGCCGTCCCCGGACCTGGCAGGAGACTTGCAGGTGAGCCACATGAGCTGACATGACGATACAGTACAAGTGGAAAGTGCTTCCTATCGTATTCTCCGGATTGTGCAACACACGTCCCCCCCCCCCCCCCTTGTATTTTAAAGCAAAGTCCTTGTGGGTGCTTAGTTTAACACCTAGGCTTGTGCGACCAATATGATCCATAATAGAGGTTTTTTGGGTTAGATCGCGTAAATATATAAATGTGTTGTTAAACCCGCCACCACCCGACACAGCCAATTAGTAAGGTTTGTCACGTCCAACAGAACAGCCAATTCGTTACGAGTACAGCACACCGGTGTGGTTGGAGAGCAATCCACAACATTTGCAATCTGAGTACGACTTTTGCCAGTAATTGCAATGAGCTTCATCAGGCAACTGCCAGATTTGATTTGCGTTCTTATAATCCGTATCGTGCGGTAAACCAGGGACCTTTGGATTTAGGCCATCGGTGCTTATACCAGAAGTAGTAGTGTGCTTGCTACAGAAGTTTCCCCCTTTACCTTCTCCCCCACCATTGTAATGTCAGGATATAACTGACCTTCGGCATGGTCAGTCATGCAAGTCGCATCTCTCACAATCGCTGAGCAATCACACAGTCAAGCTGGAAGGCAGCAGCCAGACAGCCGGTACTATCAATTGCCCAAGCTCTTCAGTCCTCCGTATATGAAAGATGTTTTCAGCCAATTAAAAGGAAACCGGAGCACTTAGAGAAAACCAACGCGTGCAAGGGAGCAACGCTCTATCCTGTACAGAAGGGACGGACGATATTAGTCCGGACTTGCCGTACCGCCTTCTCCTGGCGGGCCAGCGTACGGGCACCTCTTCGGTGCCCAAGAGAGAGGAGTTTTGCGACATTCGTGTGATCCGTCAATACTCACCTCCACATTGCTGGATTCAGGCAAGAATGTGTTGCTTATATTATAACTGTGCTTATAACAGACTGCCTATTTCCAGCTTTTACTGCGTCGTCCATATTTGTTTCTAATTGATTTTATTTTCTCTTGGTCCATTTAATACAATGTGCATCTTAGTTTGCAGAGTCCTTCGAAGGATTGGCCAACCATTTTTTTGTTAGTCTTAAATTAAGGTCGAAATCCCACGCAAAAAATAACGTTTTCCACCGCGGGGGCGAATGGTGGGGGGGGGATGTCCTTTTAGACCAGTTTTGTTTCCTTTGGCAGCTGCGTAGAGCAGCGATCGGAACCCTGGGATGCGGGGCAGCGCTCCATAATTGCTGTGTGGGAGAATCACCAAACGTGCTCCGTACCCCGTCAAGCGGAGCTGAACGTTCCGACCCCGTGAATGTTACTCGCTGACCCCGTGCCCCTACCTAGACGTCTGGTGAAAAAGAGCTGCGTAACTGATCAGATTCATCCTGCAGCCTAAATGAAGATTGCGATTTTGAACAGCGGTGTAGCGTGGTTGCCATGGACCCTGGCGCAAGGAATTTAACCTCCGGATAGCACGGTTTGCTACGTACGGTGTGAAAGAAGTTCAACATAGTACATACAACAGCCCCTCCCCACCCCATCCCACAACTTCCTGTTCAATTTCCCCCCATCCCGGCACCTGGACCCTGCTCCCTCGTACCCATGAGCCCTGGTGGGATTGCACCGCCTGCACACTCGGATCACAATCATCAGAATGTTTATTTCGACAGGAGAGGAATCCAATGAGCTATGATGCTCTTTTTTTCACAGATGTCCAGTATGGGTGGGTCAGCGAGTTACAATAGCAAGCAATACAAAACAAACTAGTGGAGTGCCAAAATAGAGAAAAGGGTAAAAAATCTTTTTGTTTTTATTACATAAGTTCAAGGCAGCAAAAATAACAAAACAGTCCCAGACCAAACCAAGATAACACAAAGACCATCAATAAAATGGCACACTAACATTGAACTATCGATACACTTAGCACTTCGGACACCAAATGTAGTGACTTAACTCGGAGGCAGTAAGACTTGGAGGCACTTCTGTTATTAACGAGCACCATCGGTATAATACACACTCTACATGGGTACACACTCGACAGACGCTCGCCTATACACAACTCTACGTGGGTACACACATTACTGTTGCTAGCCTATACAACACTACGTGGGTACACACTATTACTGTTGCTAGCCTATACACAACACTAACCACCGTCTAACACTGACGGGGCTGAACCGAGACAGCCAACAACTATCTAGCAGCGCAATGTCGAGTGAAGATGACAGCGACGATGGCGACGATCTTGAGCAGCACGACGAGGATCCCACTCCAACAACAGCCACGAGGTCCCTCACAGGGGCCGCTCTTATACCCTCAGCGTGGCCTCGCTCCGCCCCAGTGACGCCCCCTCTCTGGAACCTACTAGCGAGTTCCCGAGACCTTTCCCAGATGTCCCCCTCTCGTGTCTATCGTGGCCTGCTGACTTCAATACTGCCGTACACCGCAGTTACCATTTTTCGCCAGAAGACAACACTATGCCACTACACAGGTAAGGATCCAAGTTACAAATCATGTGACTGCTGCATCCAGCACTCATCTTCTGCTGCGGGATAAGCAACAGTGTTCTGGGAAAAAAATAGTGAGAAATTAACCCGTCTGGCCGCGGCAGAATTAGAAATGCCCAACAATAGCGGTCGACTCAACAGAGACCCTGCCGGGTCAACTGAGTCGGTCACCACTTTGTGGGAACTCATCGCAAGCGGGCACGCCGTGCAACAGGCTGGTCCCTGCGAGAGGAATGTGGAATTTTCAGCACTGGCTCAAGGGCCTCCGATGCAGATTGAACTCGCGTTTAGAGTATTTGGCTGCTATACATTGCCACGTGAGGACTACCTGGAGGATGCTGCCTAAGCAAGGCCTCCCTCACACTTAAAGATGTCGTAAAAAATTCACCAAGATTTATGAAATCCCGGGTTCCAAGAAACATTATGGGCACCTCAGTGGCGAGATGTTAACTACCTCGCCTGGTATACAGGAGGTCGTGGCTTCGATTCCCAACCTGATGCCTGCTGTGTATTTGGAGTTTGCGTGTCTCTCTCCCCATGGTCGCGTGGTTTTTACCTCCACATTGACAATCAACATTACGCGTTTAGAGTACTTGGCTGCTATAAATTTCCACACGATGATGATGATGATGAGCCACTTTGTTGAGCTATCATTTGTGATGGGCCAGTTCGCTTCTGAAAAAGCTACGTAGCAGCTCAGTGGGCCTCACCTGGTATAATAACGACACAGTGTATAGTTTAGTTTATAGATTGGCACCACCCAGCGTTCGTTTGAGCCCCGGGGGGGGGGGGGGGGGTGGGGGGTATCTTGCACGATGCGCCGCTGTGCGCACGCCTGCGCTGGCTTTCACGTCCACTAGGGGCTGCTGTAGGCAGGTGGCTGCTGTAGGCAGGTGGCTGCTGTAGGCAGGTGGCTGCTGTAGGCAGGTGGCTGCTGTAGGCAGTGGCTGCTGTAGGCAGGTGGCTGCTGTAGGCAGGTGGCTGCTGTAGGCAGGTGGCTGCTGTAGGCAGGTGGCTGCTGTAGGCAGGTGGCTGCTGTAGGCAGGTGGCTGCTGTAGGCAGGTGGCTGCTGTAGGCAGGTGGCTGCTGTAGGCAGGTGGCTGCTGTAGGCAGGTGGCTGCTGTAGGCAGGTGGCTGCTGGCTGTGCGCGTGACGCGCGAGCCACCGCCATTCGCCGCTTGACATGGCGGTGGCGAGATGTTAACTGCCTCGTCCTGGTATGCTAGGAGGTCGTGGTTTCGGTCCCTACCCTAACGCCCGTTGTGGTTTTGACGCCTGTTGTATATTTGCGTGGATTTCTCTCTCCCCGTGGTCGCGTGGATTTTTCACCAGGTCCTCCGATTTTTCCCTCCAAAATGTTCCCTCCACATTGAGGGCACCTCTGTGGCTCGGAGATGTTAACTACCTCGCCTGGTATACATGAGGTCGTGGGTTCGATCCCAACCCTGACGATGCCTCTCTATATTTGGAGTTTGCGTGTGTCTCTCTCTCTCTCCTCCCCCCGTGGTCACGTGGATTTTTTTCCAGGTCCTCCGATTTTCCCCTCCACATTTATAGTGAACGTGCGCTTAAGAGTATTTGGCTGCAGTACATTTCCACACGATGATAAGCCACTCCGTCGAGCTATCGTTTGTGGCCAGGTCCGCTTATGAAAAAGAGCTACATAGCTGATTGGGCCTTACATGGAAACATTTTTTAAAAAGTTTCGTTTTAAAATCGTAGTGTAGATTCATGCCTGCCTCTCTCAAGCTCTCGACACTGATGTTATCACGCGTTCTGGGTCTTCAATATTACTTGCCACATTTAACAACCACTTTGCTGCCGTATCAACTGTTTTGACCCGGGGTCGTCGTTTAAAACGAGATGTTTTGTTTGTTTAAAGCTCATTGTGGTTGGTGAACTTTCCCCCGAAATAAAAAAACGACGACGACGACGACGACGACGACGACGACGACGACGACGACGACGACGACGACGACGACGACGACGACGACGACGACGACGACGACGACGACGACGACGACGACGACGACGACGACGACGACGACGACGACGACGACGACGACGACGACGACGACGACGACGACGACGACGACGACGACGACGACGACGACGCGACGACGACGACGACGACGACGACGACGACGACGACGACGACGACGACGACGACGACGACGACGACGACGACGACGACGACGACGACGACGACGACGACGACGACGACGACGACGACGACGACGACGACGACGACGACGACGACGACGACGACGACGACGACGACGACGACGACGACGACGACGACGACGACGACGACGACGACGACGACGACGACGACGACGACGACGACGACGACGACGACGACGACGACGACGACGACGACGACGACGACGACGACGACGACGACGACGACGACGACGACGACGACGACGACGACGACGACGACGACGACGACGACGACGACGACGACGACGACGACGACGACGACGACGACGACGACGACGACGACGACGACGACGACGACGACGACGACGACGACGACGACGACGACGACGACGACGACGACGACGACGACGACGACGACGACGACGACGACGACGACGACGACGACGACGACGACGACGACGACGACGACGACGACGACGACGACGACGACGACGACGACGACGACGACGACGACGACGACGACGACGACGACGACGACGACGACGACGACGACGACGCGACGACGACGCGACGACGACGACGACGACGACGACGACGACGACGACGACGACGACGACGACGACGACGACGACGACGACGACGACGACGACGACGACGACGACGACGACGACGACGACGACGACGACGACGACGACGACGACGACGACGACGACGACGACGACGACGACGACGACGACGACGACGACGACGACGACGACGACGACGACGACGACGACGACGACGACGACGACGACGACGACGACGACGACGACGACGACGACGACGACGACGACGACGACGACGACGACGACGACGACGACGACGACGACGACGACGACGACGACGACGACGACGACGACGACGACGACGACGACGACGACGACGACGACGACGACGACGACGACGACGACGACGACGACGACGACGACGACGACGACGACGACGACGACGACGACGACGACGACGACGACGACGACGACGACGACGACGACGACGACGACGACGACGACGACGACGACGACGACGACACGACGACGACGACGACGACGACGACGACGACGACGACGACGACGACGACGACGACGACGACGACGACGACGACGACGACGACGACGACGACGACGACGACGACGACGACGACGACGACGACGACGACGACGACGACGACGACGACGACGACGACGACGACGACGACGACGACGACGACGACGACGACGACGACGACGACGACGACGACGACGACGACGACGACGACGACGACGACGACGACGACGACGACGACGACGACGACGACGACGACGACGACGACGACGACGACGACGACGACGACGACGACGACGACGACGACGACGACGACGACGACGACGACGACGACGACGACGACGACGACGACGACGACGACGACGACGACGACGACGACGACGACGACGACGACGACGACGACGACGACGACGACGACGACGACGACGACGCGACGACGACGACGACGACGACGACGACGACGACGACGACGACGACGACGACGACGACGACGACGACGACGACGACGACGACGACGACGACGACGACGACGACGACGACGACGACGACGACGACGACGACGACGACGACGACGACGACGACGACGACGACGACGACGACGACGACGACGACGACGACGACGACGACGACGCGACGACGACGACGACGACGACGACGACGACGACGACGACGACGACGACGACGACGACGACGACGACGACGACGACGACGACGACGACGACGACGACGACGACGACGACGACGACGACGACGACGACGACGACGACGACGACGACGACGACGCGACGACGACGACGACGACGACGACGACGACGACGACGACGACGACGACGACGACGACGACGACGACGACGACGACGACGACGACGACGACGACGACGACGACGACGACGACGACGACGACGACGACGACGACGACGACGACGACGACGACGACGACGACTTTTATTTTGGTGGGTGGGGGGGGGGGTCAGGGGTTAGCCTTGTCCGTCGCATTAGGAATCGCGGGGGCATATTTGTTTTAAATATTAATTATAAACTACTTAAAAATTAATTCATGGAGGTGTCCAGTTTGTGGGGGGCGTTGCCCCCTGCAAACTCCGCTGATGTTGTTGGCCGCCCCCCTCCCCCAGAAAAGGAGGGGGGGTCACTGAATGTTGCCCAGATGTTGCAGCGTTTTTATTTTAAAGCAAACAAACCCGTAGGGCGAATAT